>NW_009207160.1:0-12095 GCF_000690835.1 Fulmarus glacialis | reverse complement strand
ACCAGCTCTGCGCAAACAGCTTCTCTCCGTGGGCAGCATCCCCTCAGTCTTTGCGCCCACGAGACCGATGGCAGCCACAAAGAACTATCACAGCAGCGAGCGCGCCCTGTTCTCCGACACATCTACAGACAGAAAGTGGCTCACAGGCCAACAGTTTGCACAACAAAAGGGTTTTTCAGCATCTTTCCCTGAAAACTATACAATACGAGGAGCTCTCCACAGACGCATCCATGGGCTTTCAGCCAGCGCCTCAACACCTGCCTTGCTGTGTTGCTATCTGGCTGTTAAAACTGTGTTAATTGGCTTTGACCAGAGTTGGAAGGGAAAAAAAAACACCAACCAAACAAAAAAAAACCCCAAAAAACCTCTCACAAAACAACCCCCTCCCAGAAAAAAAAAATCTCTGGGCCAAAAAAAAAAAAAAAAAATCTCTACAGGAAAGAATTCTAATCCAACTTGTACTAACAGCACGATAACATGCTCAAAAATTCAAGCTGACACTCCACGCTTCACGCTATCATTTCATATATCAGTTTGATCCCGGAAGATGGAACGGATCTACAATGCAAAGGAATTTAAATACTGTATAACCTTCCTACACTGCAGTTCCTTGGTTAGTTCTTTTGTTTACTTATGCCTAAAAGCATGCTTTCTGATGCTTTTCAATATCCAATTTATCTTTGAAGTTTTTGTTGTTATTTTTGTATGGCTGCCACGTTCAGCCTCTTTAACACAACTGGCTTTTACATCTTTGTCTGGGAAAGGTATTTGGTTATATAAGATTAAAATTATTGAAAACAAATATTTTGAAACAGGTTTTAACTTATAAACACTTTAAATCAGAATAGCATAAGGCAAGCACTGCAGAACAGTTTTATCTTGAAGACGACGTAATCTCAACGCTTTTTAATTTGTATGTCTGCCTTGAAGAGAACTTGTCAGAAACTGTCCTTCTCGAGAGGAATTTTTCTGTGTTTAGCGATCATGTTTTTTCTTTTTCTAAAGAGAACTTAAACAAAATGGCACGTTTCAAGCAGTCTTATGCTCACATTCTCTTCTACAGGCCGAATTTCTCAGGCATACTACATATCCTCCATGACACAAGGCAGTCCTTCCTTAGTCTATGCAAAGTCAGTACATTCTAGACTAGGAAACTAGGTCAAGTGCTGAGCATCAAACCTGAACCTACAAAGTCCCCCAGAATGGGACACACTCCGCAATCAAAACCGTAACTCATCAGCTACCAGCAGGTACTGCTCCTGAACTAAAACATTTATCTTTAGGAATAAAAGTCTCATTTTTAAAAATAAATTGCCAATATTTTCTGGAAAAGGCAACTAATTTTCCTTAAATTATTTTTCATGTAAAAAAAGTTACTCTTCTCCTGATTTGAAGAAAGAAGGAAAAAAAAAAGAAGGAAAAAAAAAAGAGAAAAAAGTCTCTTGGAGTTGCATCATTTGGGTATTCTTGCAATTAACTGACATATACCGTTACAACAGCACCTGACAAATTATTTTCTGTCAAATTACATAAGGTGTACTCATGATTTTATGACTTCATTTCTGAAGTATTTAGGATCAATGAAACTTCCGGTCATTATACAGTGTATCTGGTGCTTGCATGATTAGCATTATGCAAGATGAGCCGCTAATAATATGTTTCTACAAACGCAGGAAGGATCCTGGGTGTATACTATGATTAGATCCACCCCTGAGAAAACAAGCAGTAGCAGAAGGCTGCTGCCTTCTTAGCGGAAGGCTCAGAATATTTGAATTCTTCAAACAGATTTCTCTATTTACAAAGAGTGTGATTCCTACTTTGCTGAAAACAACGGGAAAACTCACCCATTGGTTTCAACAGACTTGAAATCAAGACCATAAGAGGCAGTTTCCAAAGGGAAATACAACTGAAGTGGACAGATATATTTGTCAGAGACCCCTGTTAGCGTAAAATAACATACTTGAGCCCCAAGACTTAAAAAGTAGTCTGAAGAAATCTGTTGCAGATTATTTAGGACTATGAAATAGATATTACTCTGCTATGCTACAGGAAGATGATGTTTACATGAAAAGAAATGTATTTGAAAGTATGACATCTTTTCAGGTGGTGAATTATTTAACAGTTAAAAAAACCCCAAATTAAAAGGAGACCTTATATAACATGATAAATAGCCATGTCTAATGTTTTTCCTTCAGAGTTAATTTCTGATAAAGCACTGTTCTGTAAGCTAAAAGAAACTACAATACAACCACTGTAAACCCAAGTAATAATTATGACTCAGCATGAATTCACATAGCAGCCCCGTACAGTATTCCCTAACCAGACCTATCCTAAACATTAGATTGCCACAAATACCCATGTACTGTAACTGTTTACATTCCTAGAATCCATGAATGAAATAATGAAATGCAAACATCTTAAACCACAACGTTTCCTTTCACAACGTATCACGCTATGCTTATTGTCAACTGATTCTTCGTTCACCAAGACTGATCTCAGCTTTTAGAAGCTGGCAGGGGTGACAATGTAATTCCTACATGCAGACCACAAACATAACTCATCACGGCTCCCCAGCGCTCTCTCACCAGAGCACATATATTCCATTTTTACCTTTTACATCTTTCAGGATGTCATGTAAGCAGCAAAAAATCAGAGCGAGTGTGTTCACGAGAAGCAACACACTCCCAAGGAGCTACAGCCACCTTTCTGAAGCTGCTGTCTCTACACACGCGCATCACCGCTGTGCATCAGGGAAAGCACATGCCCAGGACCGGACACAGACCAGTGCCTCTCTCAGAAGCCCAGCACAGCTACAGGTCGTCTTACTCATTCAACTCATGAAGAGCCTCCCAGTCCCAAGAGGAAGACACGTGGCTTTGACTTGATGTCTGTTTCAGACACGTTTAGAAAAATCATTCATCCGTCACTGCATGGCCGCTGAATTCCTGTTTGTGTGTTGAAATGTGAATAAACTTGTACAGAGAATTAACGAAACTGCCATCTTTCTGAGAGCACACTGAGAGAGTCAGCCAAGGCGACCACTGCAGAATGTTTCCAAGCCTGAGATTTACAGCTAAAGACGAAAAGGTAAGATCAGTGCTTCTAATCTGGCAAGGCTGAAGACAGCAAGGATCAGTATCAGACTGGACAAATGAGCCCCAGCACTTACCACCCCCCCTTCCTGCCAGCATCTCATTTTTCATCCTTTCTGGAGACCTGCATCCTCTTTGGCATCGCATCTTTTCCTTCCTGTTTTGATAAGCAGAGCGTAGCAACCCTCAAAGAGCACCCTGTGTGACGAGGTGGCGAAGCGCCAGAGACGAGCCGAACTGGGAATGCTATTTCTGGACTTGAACAAATGTCTGAATACAATTAAATATTTTGATACGTGGCTGCAATTTCTGGTTATTTTGCAGTGAGCTATGGATTCCCAAGACCACTAACATTATTCAGCGTTTTATTCATCAGCAAACAACAAAGTTTTACCCGACGTTTGATTTTGGGACAGAAAAGCTTTAGTGGTGTAAAACCTCTGATGCCAGTTCAGTAAAGGTTGGAACTTTTTGATGAGAAGGAGGATGGTTCAGTAAAAAGGATGTTTGTCAGAGACATATATTCAGTTCCTTCCTTTACTACAGACTCCCTCTGTAACCGCTGGCAAGCTATTCAGTCCCAGAATTACCCAAGCCTAACTCCATCTTTGCTTCATTTTTACTACTTGTGGCTCTGAGCCTTCATCAACTGCAAGGTACAAAGACTCCGGAGAATTTAGCCTATAAAACTACAGACCTTCGCTCTTTGTAAAATGAGGACAATACTATTTTCCTGGTGTGCTAACAGTCAAAAGAACGAATGTGAAAAAACTAAGAGATGGTTAGAAGCTACAGCAATGGGAACTATCTAAGAACCAGAAACAAAAGTAAGGTTGCAATTTCCCACTGGTATTTGTCAATGAGTTTTCTCGTAAACATTGCTGAGAACGGCAAGATGCTCTTTATGAGGACTTAAGTGCCCTGAGAAACTGCATGCCAGAATGCTAAGGGTTTCTTGGGCAACTGTAAAGTAACAAGCAAAACATGAGGGCCACATGCAGAAGTACACTACACAGCCTGTGCATCTGCGAAAGCATTCTGAAGTACAGGTCAGCATGGGTAAAAGGCTAGATCTTAATTACTTGGTCTCCTAAATACAGATTTGCCTTTTAACAAGGCAAATTAAAATAATGTAAACTGAAAAAATCTGATGGGCCAAGTGTTTTCTTTGCTCACCCATCCAGCTGTAGCAAATGTAACTTTTGTCACAATTTTACTAGCGTGGGGGAGGGAGAGAAAAGAGAAGGTAATTTCACTGTACGCAGAAGTGCACACACGCAGACACCAGGTACACTACACACAGGCTCGATACACCGACTGCCTGCAGTTTCCAATCCGACGCCGTAGGTTCAGAACGGTGGTCCAACAGCACAACTTCCCAGGGATAGTGAGAGGTCTGAAAAAGTAGCTTTGAGGCATCTTTTATTCCCCCTATTCTTCAGGCCATTCCTCTGCCAGGCTGTCCTTAGGAAAATTTAGGACAACCTTAGTTTCTTAACTGACAATGCTTCTTATGGCCTTAGGAGTCCAATGTCTTGAAATTTCTCAGGCATACTGCATTCCTAATCATTTTGAGTAACTACAACCATGACATCATGAACAGGAGGCGCACAAAATAGCTATTCCAGCATCTATTTTCACACAAGAATTACACAAGGAGATACCAAAGGACTGCAGAAAATGACACGGGCACTTGCTTACAGTCCCACTGACGTCATGATTCCTTCAGCACATGCGTAAGTGACAACCTAGAAATATTCCTCTTAAGTGAGACTGCTTCTTGCTATGATTTGAAAATATGACCATTCTCCCTATATGGCTGTGGACTGCCATCAAACAAGGTTGATGTTTGTGCTTATGAGATACGAGACGTAACAAAAGCGTGTTGCAAAACTGAGAAGCGGTTCCTGTCCCCAGAAGACCCTCTTTGTTGCTGACCACATGAAACTCTGGGCAAGCGAAAGGGGCAAACACACTGTCACTGCAGCGCTGATCGTTTGTTTCCTAAAGATTGGCCTGGTAAGATTGCCTTAAGATAAAGAAAACACGCAACACATGAAACAAACACTTCAACGTGCACGTGTGTCACTACAAGAGCACTATGAAGCTGCTGGCACAGAAACTGGTCCTACACACTGCACTGGCAGTCGTCACAGCTCTCCGTGTGCGAAAGGCACCAGCCACCACTTGCTTGGTTCTCCTTTGCCTGTAGCCTATCATGAGTGTATTTTCCATCTGCTAGAACACCCATCCCCACCCCCTGCCCCCCCAAGCATTAGGGTCAGACTCAGGCAGCAGCAGAACGGCATTTCTGTCCCAGAAGAACAGAGGGAATGGAAAGCGCGACACCTGAAATGTGTGGCACGGGACCTGCGAGCAGAGCGCGGTGCGCTAGGAGCAGCAGAGGAGGCAGGGGCGAGGAAGGGTCAGCAATGCTGCCGCTACTTTGAGCTCTGGCTGGTCAACCGCATTTGCTGCAGTACTACGAAACAGAAAAGCAGTATGCTTTTTCTTAATGTAAGCTGAGATGGCAGCAAGTATTAGCATCTTTCACTGGAAGAAGCTACAGCAGGCAATGAATATTCTAAGGGAAGCAATCAAGGTAAGTTAATTCAGTGCTCAGAAGCAACTGTAAATTTTGATTGCTCCTTAGAGCAAAGCCTTGCCCAGCAAGACGGCCACTGTGACCGTGGCATTATATAAACAACAAAATTCTAACGCAGAACAGACAAATTCAACTCTGTTATATTTAACCCCGATCCCAAGCTGGTCTATATGACAGTTTTCTCTCTTCCTCACACCAGAAAAATACACGTATCTTCCTGGCCAGTGGTTGGACACCACAGTTTGATAGGTCAGCATACTTTCAATACAGTGGCACCGCCTGGACACTATTCTCCCTGTCCTGCTCTCTAGAAGTATATGGTGTTCGCAGCTGTACTCACACAGTGCACATGAAGGCTTTCTTAACTACATTTCAGATCAACCAATCCTTTTTTCTGGAAGAAAATGTTAACTACAGCCTTCTCTACAATTAACTTCAGCACTGCCTCCAGACCTCCTCCATTACACATAAATAAAACACAGTTAATGGGATTCAGTTGTCTTTTGAAAACCATACTGGTAACTCCTACTGCACCTCTGCTTTTTGTGATGCCAACCTGAAAGATGACAGTTCTCCAAAGTCTCTCCACTGCATAGCGTCCCTCTCTGTCATATAAAAAGGCCAAAACATGTTCCCACATGCCCCTAGAAAACAGTAAGCTCACTGCAGCCCCGAAAGCCCTCTGACTGATCCCCCAAAGCCTTAACAAACCTCACGTGGAGCAGGAGGCAGAAGAGAGAACACAGTGACTTACTTTTGCAGTGTGATTGTTCACGCCTGAGCTAAGCTACTACTGCTCAGCAAATCTGGGGCCAATCATGCAAGTTAACTCCGCAGGAAATACTGGGAAAAAGCAAAATTAAGTCATCAAGTTTAATCCTTGACAGAAGTTTCCAGAGACAGAAGTGATTTATAACTATGTAGAAGTGAAGATGATCACAGAAGACGCAGAAAACCTAATGACGCAGGCAGCCCATCTGAAGCACATTCTTTCTCATGCAGCTCTCACGGTTCCATTTTCCAGCTGCGATGAGGTTAGCGGGACAAAAATCAGATATTCACGCCCAGGGAGAAATGCATTTCTAACGAGTTCCAGAGAGTATCTGAAGGTGCTTCAACTGCGGGCTCTGCCCCGCTGCAGCTCTGCGCACCACCTCAGGTCTGGAGAGGCCTGCACCCACGCCTGTGCTCCCAGGTGCTTCCCAGGGGCATCAGGAGAGCGTACGTTGCACCCCGCCTTCCTGGCCCCTTTCGTACATTGCCATGCATCGCCTCTGTTCTGCGACGGAATGGAATTTGGGGGAGACAGAAGGGCTCTCGCTCGAAACATGCTTCTCACTGGAATATGCTGCATGAGGTGTGCTGTAAGCCACACGACATCTCAAAACAGCCCCCAGAACACAGAAACACTAGATGGAATTATTTCTGTTTTCTCTCCATAAGCACATCCGCGCCAGAACAGAGCTACTACCTCTCAGTGCCTGTCATCGGGAAGCTGGGCTGAGCATCTTAAGGGAGGAAGCATTAGACTCCTTTAAAGTATGGAGGCACCCGAAGACACAGACATCTGCCTTGCTGGGTTTCTGAGAGCATGGCAGTGAGCTCAGCACCACCCTCTTGTTCATTTCAAACAAGATGCACTTAGGCTTTAAAAAGTGCAAATGAAAACAAAACCCACAAACAAAGCAAAAACACCAAACACAAAAAGGACTGAAATATACATTGAGAATACAAATACATTATTTTTGTGAGTGTTCAGATTACACACAAACAAGGAGCTCCCACCAATTTTTCTTAAAATAGGCAAGGAAATGAAACCGATTTTCAATCCAGTAATGGAAATAATAAACCTGTACGGCAACTTTAAGCTACACAAATTCAGTTTATGAAAGCTCTAATAATTTTATGCCTATGCGCAATAAAGCTTATGTTCTCAGTATTAGCAGCAAAGCAAGCCACCAGCTGTTTTACACCAAACATTCTGTTCAGTGTACAGGAAAACAATATACACATGAAATAACTGGATAGTAATCTAACCATGAATACCACCTGTAAAGAGAGATGCTCAATGAAGTGCTTCCTATTCTACAGAGAAGGCTTGCTATGTATCACAGACTGTACTGCATGCACATTCTGCAGCACTCATTTCACATAAAACCATGTGCTTTATGTTCTGTATAAGTATCCCATTTACCTTAAAGAAACTTCCTCTTTTGTCCAGACAACGGGCTTTCATTGTCAAAGATGACATCTTCCCCAGGCAGACTCCACTGTATGCCTTGAAATCCTAAAAGTAGAAACATTTTTTTAATGGTTAGTCCAGTCTGTAGGAAATTCCTTTCTAAGCCACGAAGCAGTCACGACAAACCTTCTGCCAAAACCCTTTCCATCAACAACACGGTGCCATTTATTTCCTACCAAAGTCCTTACATATCCCTTAGTCTATTATTTTTCCAAAAATTGCTTCAAAGACAGTGCTACTCGGAGTCCCATGTTTCTCCCTTCTCTTTACAGCTGATCTGAATAGATTTTAATGTGCTCATTAAAAGATAATGCTAAAACATAATGAATGCTTTGTTTGTTTGCGTGACCTCAGCGTGAAGTACAAACAGAACAAAACGTTAGATGTCACTACAATCCGCTCTCAAGTATTACAGTATTAATGGGGCTGACCAGGAGGGAAAAAAAATTTAAAATCATCCACAAGGGAGAAAACACATTACCATGAATGTAAAAAAACAAACAAAAAAAAAGCAAAAAACCCCCACAAAACAAACCAACCAACCCACCCACCCTCAAAAAAGTCCTGCCTGAAGTTCCTAAAATGCAATTAAGTCTTCTGAGAGTCTCACTTCTCCAAGTGAGAAACTGAAGATGCAGTTAGGAAGAAGCTGCATTTTCCACTACCGGGTAAACTGAATGAATGGTTTAACACCCAGGAAAATACAATAATGCATAACTAGAACACGTACACATAATGAGAAATATCATGGGGGTCATCTCCAGCTGAGTAGTAGACTTCCTCTGAAGTCAAAACCAATCCACACCAGTGAACAAACTTCTGAACTAAACAGGAGCCAAGTTCCGTGACTAAAACGTCCTAGGATTTTTAACAGTGACCTTATAATTCCATTTAAATAGCCTAACTCTTCTCCTCGCTCACACATTTACTGACCGCATAGTAGGTAGCTATACTGGAAGTTTCAGTTACCTAGATGGCAAATATTGCAGGTGCAAAACGTTATAGACGAAGATAGAGGCACAGCTTTTGATGCGATACAAGCAGAAATTAAAACATAAATGGCAGGGAGCAGCAGCGAAAAGCAAGTTTAGTGGCATGGCTGCAGATGGAGCTTGAGCAAAACAAAGCAGCAGGGACAGAAAATGCCGCAAGCAAAAAAACCGAATTTGACACATACCCCCCGCGCACCCACACGCACCCACGCTTCTGCTTCCCTCTAACGCCCTGTGAGAGGGCACCCACGGGGGCAACAGCAGCAAGGAGGAGCTTAAAGAAAAAAGGGTTAAATGAACAGCCGCGGCAAGCCCAAGTACTGGAGAAGGGTGAGAGGCAGCGGCAGGAGAAAAGCAACATTTTCTCTTGGTTTTAACATGTAGCAGGAAGCTTTAAATTCTTCACCCTGTTTCCAGAGGTCATACCACAAGAGCCCTAGAAAAGGTTACATTTTTCCACTTAGATTCTGGTTAAAAAGCAGCCGTGCCAGGAAGCTCAGGAACCAGCCTGTTTTCCAGGCAGAGTTTGCAGACTGTAAAGGTTGAAAGAAAAATCCTGAGTTCTGCATTCTTGTGAAAGCCAAACACTAGAGGATGACCAAGAGAAGACAAAAACAGCGCTGGAAAAAACAAAAAAACCAACCAACAAAACCCCACACCACCCCCCCCCAAACTTTCTTTGTTAATCAGCGTATTTAAAGGAATACGCTCCTGACGAGGCTCTAAAGCATTGGGATCCAAGTTGCTTCACTTAAAGTCTGTCTAAATAACTTGATTGCACCAATCCTGTAAGAGAGTGAGGTCCGCTGAAGCGGGTGGGTTTACAGCTGCTATTAAATCAGCTGAGCTCTGTCCCCTCATTTGCCACATGCACCAGGGCACAGAATAGTTCTTCCACTCTGGGAAGCATCAGACATTTTTTAAAGACCTTTGGTGTGTTGATATTGGCTATTCTAAACAATCTAAAGGTTGCCACATAACATGAGTTTTTTAATTACAAAATAAAAATGTTTTCTTTCAATGAATTCTGAAAAGGAAATTTGCACCTGAAAGACTTAAGGTGGAGGGAGACCCAAGAAACCCAAAAAGGAATTAGAATAAAAACTCAATTTTCCAAGTCGATGCTATCCTCTTAATGACAACACCAAATTCAATTCCACAGAAAAAACACAGAGATTTTAAATGAGCTACATTAGGGGTTTATGAGCAAGATCATGCAGTTGTATTTGCATCTTTAGTCTCAGTCATTAATCACTCCATCTGCAAACAATGACCCCTTCACAGGAAATCTAATGTTTTTAAATTTTTTTTTAATTTAACCACAAGGATGTCTGCATGCAATCCTATTACCAAAATAAGATCATGCCAAGATTTTTACGTTCATCTTATTTCAAAACAGAACAGAAGTTTATAAGCTTCCACACTCAAACATACAGAAGAATGCAAACATACAAATATGCAGTTTGCCCTTCAAAGTCAGAAGAAAGCCTCAGACAAGACCACTGCTTATTTTCCTTATAAGAAGTTCTGAAGCTCTGAACTTTTCCATAGCTGCTGTTATTGTTACTATTTATGTAATATTATTACTATCTGTATGACCTTAACTCTGAGCCTCCGCTGCGCTCAAGTCCTTGCTCTTCTCAGCTCTCTACATAGCCAGTGAATCAATCCATGCTACCCTTTGTGGTTACCGTGCAAGTTCAAACTGACTTAGGGTAACCTAAATACCGTTCCATGTTTGAGTGGTTTTTAGCATTTCTGATTAAAATCAGCACAGTGGGAAACACTGCTAGGTTTTTTTTTTTTTTTACGTTTTTTTGGTGGTGGTGTGTTTTTTTTTTTGTGTGCGTATGCTTTTTTCTAGGCCACCCAATAGGCAAATAGACATTAAGACCCACTGGTAAAATGGATGGCCAGGGGTGGGTGCAACACTCCAAAAACTGAGGGTGGGCCCCTACCTGTCTCCCACCTTGGAGTTCAGAGGTACCTCCACACAGTGCACAGAAACAACTGCAGAAAAACAATCCTACTGTCGGGAGGTTTCATTTCTCTACACAGCTGTCCACATCTGATGCTTATTCAGATCCAAACCAGGCTGAAAAACCACTGCTCTGAAGTTGTCTTTGTTGAGTTCGGCTGTCAGAAAGAAAAAATCTCCCTTCTTCGATTGGGAAGCTAGGTGAAGAAAGACGGCAAAGCACGTCGTCTTCTGTACATTCCAGAGACGAGCATTTTCTCCTTCCTCTGTGTTTTAAGGACCGAGGCAGAGAGTCTAGATAGATTTGCTTAGACATTGCCTGGGTGACTGCTCAGAAACCCATCCGAAAATATCAAGCTGCAGGAGCCAATTCACTGTATGATTCAGGTGACCTTTGGTCTAGCCATCTGGAAGGTAGCCTCTCCTGTGTTTAAGTGGTCAGTACTTCACCCACTTAGCAGTCTCCGCAGCTCTTGGCTCTCAAAGGGCAGCAGGTGCCAGACTACTGCCTGCTGCTCCGACGGCCGGGTGGCTGCCCTCCAGCACCGCGAGGTTCTCCTGGAAGCAGCACCGTCCTCCCGCGGCTCTTCAAACCCAGGACAAAGCTCACGGGTGTAAAGGACAAGACAGGGCAGGGAAAAGGAGTGGTTTGTCTGCTTGGCAAATTTCTCCAAAATGCAATGCTAATCCATGGATGCTGACACCCATGCAAGCTGTATGTTTCGAAAAAACTCGTGCTTTTCATCAACTTCCGTTCATTCCCTTCCCCTCCTGGTTTTCATTTACACGGGAATGCCAGAGCACCATCCAGGCGCCTGGATGTAAGCAAGACTTCCGACTTCCTGTCGAAACAGCTCCTACTTTCCTCCCCCTCCGGCAATTTTATTTGGTATTATATATGTTCTTATACATAACCATAGGAGTGCCAAACACCGTCTTCCTGGACTTCTCAGGATCCTTCCCTTTAATCCTCTCATTCCAATCATGCTTTTACAAGGCATAAAATCAAGAGAAGCAAAGAATAGTTTGGGTTGGAAGGCACCTTTAAAGTCCATCTAGTCCAATGCCCCTGCCGTGGGCAGGGACGTTTTCAACTAGATCAGGTTGCTCAGAGCCCCGTCCAACCTGGCCTTGAATATTTCCAGGGATGGGGTTGTCCGCCTCTCCGGACAACCTGTTCCAGTGT
>NW_009207159.1:26204-26491 GCF_000690835.1 Fulmarus glacialis | reverse complement strand
AGGCCCCAACGTGAGGGGCCTAGAAAAAGCGACTCTTCAAATCAAGGGGCTTGGAGAGTCTCAGACCCCAAAGAGAGGGGGCCTGATAGGGCTCAGAGGGGAGCCAGACGCCGACAGAGGGACCTGATGGAGTATAAACCCCAAGGGAAAGGGGCCAGAGGGGGTCAGACCCCAAAATCCCAGGCCCTGGAGATGCTCAGGGGGTCCTGGTGGGGCCCAAAGCCCATCGTGGCCAACCCAAAGGCAGATCCCAGCCCAGGCCCTGGGCTCGGACAAAACTCAAGGTC
>NW_009207159.1:24251-26056 GCF_000690835.1 Fulmarus glacialis | reverse complement strand
AAGGGAAAGCGCTTCGTTTTTCCTAATAGTTTAATTAGACTTTAATGATTTATTGCTCATCTGCAAGGATTAATATTGCATTCATTAAAAATCATTCATATACAAAATAAACCTCTCCCTCCCGGCCCGACGCTGCCACCACCATCCCCGGGCTCCCCCCCCCACGACATGGCTTATACAGACATGGAGCCCTTACGCCGAGGTTCGACCCTAACGCAGATGGGAAAGGGGGGGACCGTGACCCCCAAAGTGCAGGGGTCCCGGCGCGGGTCCCCTTACAGGGAAGGGGGGACACTCCCGCCCCGCAGACACCCATCCCGGCTCACTGAGCCAGGCGTGTGTCACCCGTGAGGTTTGAGGGATGGTGGAAGGGACCCTGCGAGGCAGGTGATCCCCAAAATCTGTGAGGAGAGTGAGCGACCCAGCAACAGTCCAGGAGACGGGACAGAGGGACAGTCAAAGGAGAAGGAGGTGGAGGGGAAAACAGGGTGATCAAAGCCACGAGCATCCCTCATGACATCTTCTTCCCGTCCTCGTGAAGGAGCTTTGCACCCCCCGGGGAAGCAGCGGAACCCCCAACCCTGCAAAGCCCCGGGGAGGGACCCAGCCAGGCGGCACTGAAAAGGCAGCCCCGGTCCGCGGGACGGGGTGCCCGGAGGTGAAGGAGCAGCCCCGGTCGTGGGTACCACAGCATCTCCATTATCCGTGTACCGGGAGATGCAGGCAGGGCAGGCAGCGGGGGTCCTCCTTCCCTCCATGCTCTGACCTTGGCTGGGGGAAGAAAAAGGCATTGGGGGGAGGATAAAAAAAAAAGCCAAGAGAAACCTCACTGGGTTGCAAGGAGCTTCCCCCGTCCCAGGACAAGCTGCAAGAGATGGAAAAGAGAAACATGTCACCACCGAGGATGGGGAAGGGGATGAACGAGGCGATGAGAGCGGCTGAAACGCACTGCGAGAGGGCAGGGAAGAGCTGAGAAAGCCCAGCTCGAGGGCCGGGGCAGCGATGGGGAGCCGAGGGCTTCGCGCAGGGGTCTGAGGTGCAGAGGGCCTCTGCGTCCATCTCAAAACAAGAAGTGAAATGCCCCCCAAAAAAAACCCCAGACACCCTTAAAACGACCCCGTGCTTCTCGGTGGGAGATGGGGCCGCTCGGACTTGGCAGGCAGCCATGCTTCCCCCCCGCTTTAAAACATCTCTTTAAGGATCAAAAAAGGAAAAAACAAACAAAAAAAATGTTTTTAACTCAATTAAGGTGCAGTTTGGCTAAAAAACCTAGGAGAGATGAGGATAACGCTGGGTAAGCGACCCCTGTCCAAATTCAGATTAGCACCCTGAAACAGTGAACTCCCCCGTATCCAGCCGGCCACCAAACCTGGGCCGGCGGCCACCAAACCTGGGCCACCTCAGCGCAGGGACCTTGGCCGGGCTTGGGGACAGTCACCTATTCGCGAGGTGGCCAGCAGGCGCCACTCTGCTCCCAAGCAGCGCTAGGAGCATTGATCTAGCAGCTAAAACTGGGCTCTTTAAGGCAATTTAGAAGTTGCAGATAATCCACACAAAGAAAAAAACGTAAGATAAGGTAGAACAGCATCTCCGTATCTGCAGGGATCCCAGCCGAGACTAACGCGGGCTGGAAAGGTGAAAAAAAAAAAACACCAAAACAACCAACCACACATCGCTGCAGGAATGAACTGCCCTTGGCACATCAGGAAAGGGAAACCCTCTCCGGGAGCCAGGGCTGGGAGCCACCAGCGGCTTCAGCCACACGAAAGCAGGAAGCAAATACCCAGGCGTCTGCCAAGATCAGA
>NW_009207159.1:15526-24216 GCF_000690835.1 Fulmarus glacialis | reverse complement strand
GAGGGGGG
Organism: Fulmarus glacialis; assembly: GCF_000690835.1. Lineage (NCBI taxonomy): Eukaryota > Metazoa > Chordata > Aves > Procellariiformes > Procellariidae > Fulmarus > Fulmarus glacialis. Next base: position 24,208 of record NW_009207159.1, on the reverse strand, counting down.
GGGGGGAAAGTGACCTTAAAATCACACTGATAAATGTAAAAACAGGTTTCTCTGTTGGTTTTTTAAAAAAAAAGAAAAAGGTAAACCAAAATAAAATGATCTTTAAAAATAATCTCTCTAATGTTGCCTTGTGTGGTCTGGTCCTTCATGGGTATGGTCCGTCAGTATCTAGAAGAGAAGGGAGGGGGACAGTGAGGCCGTGGATACTTGAGGGGACAGCCCCCATCTGTAGAGGGTCACCGAACCCCCCCTCCCCGGGAGCTGATGCCGTCCCAGCACAAGGAGATGCCCCCAACAGCACCCACTGGGTGGGGAGACGGCGGCTCCCTGCCCTGGCCGGCACTGACCTGTAGTAATTGGGTTTGAAAGGCCCGTTTTTATTGAGTCCCAGGTATTTCGCCTGATCGTCCGTCAGTTCTGTCAGGTGGGCGTCGAACGAAGGCAGATGCAAGCTGGCGACATACTCGTCTGGGAAGAGGGAGAGGAAAGAGGGGATCATGGGGTGCACGTCCCCCACTACACCGCCGGGGAGATGATGTATGGACTCATCGTATGGCACGAAAAGGGCCAGGGCACCATGCTGGGTCTGGCTAGGCGGTCCTGGCCATCTAGCACCATGGATTCACCATCACTTAAGCCTATGGCAGAGCTGAACCCAAGCCCTGGTGCTGAGCAGGGCTGGATGTGCACCAAAAGGCACAGGGGTTGCATGAAAAGCCTCAGAGCAAGAAGTCTGCAGGATAAGAAACGCTGCAGAATATAAAGGAAAATAAATCTAACAACCTGCAAGTGTTTTAAGGTTGCTGCCTCTGACGGCTTCCCTGAACTCATCCTCTCCCTGAAAGTTTTGTCCAGCCCAGGTTTGTTTCTCCTTACATCCAAAACTGCTGGCCCACAGGATAAGTCAGTCTGGGTTCCCTTCACTCACCCATCTTCTTCGGCAGCAGGTACACGTCCTGTTTGTAACGGCCCTCGGGAGCGTTGTAGAGCTCAATCAGAGCCAGAGCCTGCAGAGATCAGAGGGGACAGCCCGGGGACAGTCAGGGACGGCCACCAAGCTGGGCAGCGCTGAACACCCACAATGGCACAAAGCTCTCGGCGGCAGAGATAAGGGTTTGGGAGCCTGAGGGAGGGGGCAACCATTTCCAAAATGCCTTGAAGGAAAGGTTTCAGCCTAAGGGTACATCCCTCTCTGGGTCTCTATAATTCCACCGCCACTGGGGGAGGACCAGAGAGATCGGAGATTAGATGCCGCCCAGCTTGTTTGCAGCATCTGGGCTTAACGCCCCGGGGAAAACCAGAACACGAGGATGGAGGAGCGGGGAGCAGCTCTAATTCTCTTAAACTGTACGGCTGCTGCGTCACGCGGAAATGAAGGGATTGCTTGTTTTAAGCTGGCGGCATCGCTCTAAAAACCACAGCCACTCCTTCAGCAGAAATAAAATTGCATCTCTCCCGAGTGCCGGTTCACGCAGCTGAGAGCCAGGTCCAAAACACAGCTCCGGTCCCCCCCGGTTTGGACTGACAAATGTGAGGATAAGGAAATTCCCCACCGTTAGCGTGGCTGTCCTCCCCCACCATCACAGTCCCCAGCCATCACTCCCCTCCAGGTTTCCAGCCCCAGCGGGTTTCTTCCATCGCTCACCGACCAAGGCCCGCACCGGCCTCGGCTGCTCGCACAGCCAGCACCGACTGCAGATCTCAGAGCGGAGCCAAATTTAATCATCGTTTTCTTTGGAAAGGCGGAGACACGACAAACAGTGCAAGACACAAGCCGTGTCCGCCCAGCTGAGCCGGCACTGATGCTGGGGAGCACTTTAACCACTGACCTCCAGATCCCCAAAACTCACCCCAGGGCGGGGTTTTGTGCTGTAGAAATCAAAGAGTCCAAAGACAAAACAAAGCCTTGCTTTGAGGTTAGCTTAAACCTGTGCTAGGGGAGCTCTCCAGTGGCTTACAGCACAGCAGGAGCTCTGCCATGAAGCCTGGCTCATTTAAAAGCTCTCTCCCAGCTGTAACCAAAGCAGTAAGTTCACGCCATCATTAACTGCATCCTGGCCAAGAGGTGGTGGCAACGGTATTCTCTGGCACCCGTGCCATCCCAAGGACCCATCCAACTGCGTGTTCCCAGCTTCTTCCAAACCGTCCCCACCCCGAGGCTCACGCAAAGCCCCAGAGCATCCCCCATCCCTCGCGCCCCGGCCCTGCAGCGTACGGACCTGAGTGGTGGCTGTGATGGAGAGAACGAAGGTGGGAACCGTGGAGCAGCTCAGGTTGAGAAGACGGCCCTAGGAGACAGCAGGAGGAGTTTGCAGAGAGCTGAACTTGCCTCCAAAGCCAAACCGAATCGAGTCTCGAGATAGCATTCACCTCTACCCCCTCCCTGGGGCAGGGGGCAACCACAGCACAGTGATTCAAGGGCCACCTATGTGACCAGAGCATTCAAACTCTGCCTCAGTTTCCACCCTAACCCTTCGCTTTCAGGCAGGGAAATTTTGTGGTCCCTAGAAAGAGCCAGTCCCTCCTACTGCCAGGAGAGCTCAAGTGGGAAGAGGAGACACCCAGCCAGTTTGCTGCATGGGAAACCCTGCCAAAGCCAGAAGCAGACGGCGTTTGGCTGATAGGGATGGCTCCCGTCTCGAAAGAACGGAGCCAGATGGCACCTCTGTGGCTGCATGTAGTACATGATACCTCCCCTGCCTCAAGAAAAAAAAAAAAACCAAAACCGAAACTCTTTCTTGAGCTCTGAACCTCCTCCTAGCACCTTTCCACCTGGTTAAATCTCTGTTACAAACTCTGGCACGCAGTGATTTCCTGACAGAGGCTCAAAGCGACGTTGTGGCACAGCTCTCAGCGCACCTCGGCCAGCAGCACCACCCGCTTCCCGTCCGGCCAGATGACGTGGTCCACTTGGGAGCGGACCCGCTCCCAGGTCAGCTCCGGGGTCCGGAGGCTGGTCTGCAAGAGGAGGAGGAAGAGGATGGAGTCATCGCAGGAGGACGGTGGGGCGGACGCAGCCGGCGAGGCCGCAGGCAGACTCACCACATCGATCTCGGTGTTGGAGTGGCCCATGTTGCACACAATGCAGCTGTTCTTCATCCGATCCAGGTGTTCTCTGGTCACGACGTTCTTGTTTCCTGCAGGCACAGAGGGCACAGATGAACCCAAGGCACTGGAAATACAAACCCTCTGATTTCTCCTTCCCTGCACTTCAGTCAGAGAAGCTCAGCTTGGGGCAACATCAGATGAACTTCCACCAGGACAAGAGCCCTCCTGGCTGTGACAACAGAGAAACACATGGGATGAGTGCTGACCTTTGGGCCTATGAATTAACCAGGCTCTAGGAGACCCCAAAATACCTCTGGGGACACATGGCTGTGACATCCCTCCTCCCAGGGGCTGAGGAGGACTGTGGCCAAATAGCAGACTGGGGGGTAGGAGGAAAAGCTCTTGCCAGAGCACAGCTATTGCTCTTGTAAAATTAGCAGCACATGGCAGTGAAGTGTCCTCCATCCCCAGCTCCCCCAGAGCCCTTGAGACACCCGCTTGGGAACGACTGCTCCTTCTCAGCCTGCTCGAAGGCTCACCCACGACCTTCTCCATCCCTACCTGTGCAGGTGATGACGACATCCACCTGACGGATTACTTCACTCAGCTTCACCACCCGAAATCCGTCCATGCTGGCAAAAAAGGGGGAGAGGGACCACGATGAGGAGGAGAAGCCTGTTCCCTCTCTGCCCCAGGCCAGGAGGGATCTCAGTGCTGTATCGCTGCAGCAGCTCCGAATTGCTCACACAGCAGCCAGGCTATCCTTCCACACCCCCAGGGATGCCAGATGCAAGAGGAAGGGCTGTGCAAAGGATGTGGCATCAAACCTGCTCTCACAAATGCTGGAGGAGCCGGGGGACGCGTTGAGCATTCAGCCAGCCCTGCATGAACCCTCGAGCAGCCTTCCCAAGCCAGCTGGTGCGGGTGGCTACCGCCAGCCCACAGCCCTGAAAGCTGCCCCAGCCCTTCCCCATCACAACCCAACACGATATATATTCTCTGAGATGAGCCACAGATCCTCCTGGCTCTGTTTCAGCCTCCGTCAGGGTTTAAAGGAGGCCAGAGAGCAGAGGAAGAGATGGTCACAAGCAGCGTGTAACATCTTACCAAGCTTGGAGAGCGCAGATGGGATCGATCTCCGTGACGTAGACGATCGCTCCCAGGGCTTTCAGAGCGGCGCAGCATCCCTTGCCGACCTGCCGAGGCAAAGCGTCAGCGTGAAGCTGAACACGGGACGCGCCGAGTGCTAAAATCCCTTCCCTGAAACAGCCCGAGCATGTCCCAGGCTGGGAGATGCTCGTCCCGGCCATCTGTCTGATGCCAGGAGCAGCTCAGCGATGTACCTGGCGAGTGGCACTTCTGCTGCGAGCCCAGCTCCCCCTCCAAGGCCACCAGCCCTCCAGCATGGCCACCAGCTGGCAGGAGCTTTCCAAAACCAACATACTCGCAGCCTTCAGCATCGCAGGAGCCCTTCTGAGCTCTCCTCCAAGAGGGCATTAAAGCCAGGCTGGATGAGCATGCACTTCCCCCACTTGCCTTTAAGCCAAAGGGTTTCTTTGGCATTCAGAGCTGTCCTGCACTGATCGGGGGACAGATCCTCCATCCCACGCTCCCCACATCAGCATGGGGGAGAGCAGAGCTCCTGTAACAGCATCTCTGACTCTATCCCTCTCCTCACTACAAAATTAAACTGAAGTCCAGCTCTCCACGGCGCTTACCCACGCTAACATCTGGCTAATCTGCATGTACCCGTGCTCAGCCCCGTTTCCTGACCAGCAAGATGCTGCCGGGTAAGAAACATCTCCAGAGACACCCTCACTTATCACCCAGCTCCAACCTCAGGTCTACTGAAAACAGCCAGGCAGGGCAAACTGGGACTCCAACCCACATCCAAAGGGGAAAACAGTGAGGGTGGAAGGACTCCCTTGTTTTGAAGAAGATCAGTAAAACTCAGGACAGGCCCTGGAGACTACAACTCCCAGCACAACTGATGGCTGGAGAATCAGACGCCACCCCGGAGCGCCTGGGCGAGAGCCAGCACAGCCTCTTGGTTGAGCAGAGCTAGGCTCCGCTGGTGTCTAAATAAATTAGTAAGAGTGTTCCTGCCGGGAAGAGCATTTGCAGCTACTGCCAGGCCCTTCGCAGCGCGGGAAGATAAACACCCACGCAGACAGCGCACAGATGGAGGGAAGGTGTCAGCTCCCGGCTCCGTGCTCTTCCAGGGCAGAATCATTTACAAGTTTGTGATACGATTCCCCTCTGCCAGAACATTATCCACCAGCGAGATGCATCCTGCCCCTCTGCCTCCTCTGTCACAGGCTCGGTGACAGCCGGGCTGGATGCTGAACTCAGTCCAGGGACAGCAGATGGGAGCACCCATGGGTAGTTATAATTCAGGCCAGCGTTCCCAGCAACTGTCATATTTGCAGCCCAGCTAATCTGCAGGCAAACTGGGAAATCTGATGCTTGTTCTGCAGCCTCCCAGCAGGTTCTAGCAAGACTTCCCTGGTAATCGCTCACCAGGTTTGATTTACTCCTATATCAAGGGCACGTGGTCTTTGCACAGGGAAGAAGCAGGATGCTCTGAGCTCAGGGGAAGGAAGGCTCGGGGGAGGCTGACTCACAGCTCCACCGACTGCCGCTTACGAAACTCACCTCCCCATAACCACAAACCACCACTTGCTTCCCTCCAAACATCACATCCGTGGTCCTCTTCAGGCTGGGGGACAGAGAGAGACCTGTGTTGGGATTAGTCAAGCGCACACCGCTGACGGCACGGGGCAGCGCTCCGCTGCGAGAGCCCCCAAAACCAGGTCCCGCAAGCACACAGCAAGGGCAAAGCAGCAAAGAGCCCAATGTCTACTCAAGAGGAGCCGGAGCCAAATCCACCGGTGTGAGAGCGACAGCGGGGATGGGGAGAAGGGTTGGACTTACCCGTCCAGGATAGATTCCCGACAGCAATATAGGTTATCAAATTTCTGTTTGGTGACGGAGTCGTTCACGTTCATGGCTGGGACACACAGCTTCCCGGCCTTGGAGAGCTGGTACAGCCTGGAATAGGACAGAGGCAGGTCAGAGCAGAGAGCAGCAACCCAACAGAAGATCTCCAGATCAGCCTTCCCAAACCTCCTACCTGTGCACACCAGTCACGCTCTCCTCCACAATCCCTCGGATCTTCTTGAATACATTGGGGTATTTCTTATAAACCCAATGGGTCAGGTCCCCACCGTCATCCAGGATCTAGAGAACAGGAAAGGAAGAACATGGAGCAATCAGGCCTTCCACTGGGAAAAGCACTCGCTGGGGACAGGACAGGGAAAAAGAGATGGAGAGCGTCTTCAGGCACTGATGGAGGGCTGTTTGGGTAGAGGCCCGGGGGCCGGGACTCCTGGGTTCACCTAGCTGCCAGCAACTCGGCGTCTCCTCCAAAACATAGAGGATTTCTTACCCCCTGTGTGGAGCTGATGGACCCTAACAGGGTTTTCTGCCCCTGCTATTGTTCTGCAGCCTGGAAATGTGACCACAGGCAGCACTAACTAAACAGGCCGAGATCAGAAGGATGCCACAACATTCATGCCCTGAAAGTAAACAGTCGAGAGGAAAGGCTGAGGGAGTTGTCACAGCCCACTGATGCTATCGCATCATTAGTGATCACGGACCACGCATCATGGCAGTGAGAGGCATCATCTGCTTTCAGCAAGGGAAAGATCCCCTACAGAGACCACTTTCTCTTTGGGAGAGTGGATGGGATCTGTGTCGAGAGAGGAGCGGTTGGCACAGGTCCCGTAGAGCTGACTCTGGGGGGAAAGACACACCGTGATTTCTTGACTCACTGGCAGCTCCGGCAGGAGATGCTCCCGTGCCATTGGGCTGTACCAACTCAGGACACTGTCTCTCTCTGCAGCTCCCACAGCACCCACGGTGACCCCCAACCCAGCACCAGCTGCCATTCTCCAGGACCCCCACTTTAACGGGGGCTCAGAGGCCTTTGCAACGCCAGCAGATGCCCAGGCAGCCCCAGCAGGCTCCCAGGAACAGCCCCAGGGAGGGAAGGGTGAGGAGCACCCAGTGACCACTCCACGGAGGAAGAGGAAGGGCTGGAAGAAGGCTCATTACCATGTTGGCCTGCCAGCCATCTATGTTAACACAGCGGTCAATGCACCACCAGAAGTCATCCTCCGACTCCCCCTTCCAGGCAAACACGGCAACACCTAGAAGAAGAGGAGCATCCTTGGCATCTGCTGAGTTTGGCAGAGCTCTCTCCTGCTTGGCCAACTCAGGAAAGCCACAGAGAGGAGGGCCAAGGGGCCACGCAGAGATCAAACCGCAGCCCACAACAGGATCAGACCTGTTTATCCCTCCCTAACAGATATGTGGTCCAAACCATTCCTTAAACCGGCTGGCTGGGACAAGACTACAGAGCCAGGAGGGGCTGGAAGGGCTCTGCGTCCCTAGGCTCAGCTGTACTCACCAGCTTCTGCCAAGGCAGCCGCCACTTCATTCTGGGTGGAATAGATGTTACAGGCAGACCAGCGGCACTGCGCTCCCAACGCGCACAGCGTCTCGATCAGCACCTGCAAGACAGCGGGGTGAGCGGCAGGCCCGGGGGAGCGGTGATGGGCGCAAGCAGGCCAGCATGGCACAGGGCCCCAAGCACAGCCTTGTGCAATGGGCAGCAAGGAACCGATCAGAGATCGACTCCAGCAAAGATTGCCCTGGTGAAATGCAGACGGCAGAACGTCTCCAAGGTGTTTCTAGAAAAGTGAAGCTGCCTCCTCCAATTGCCCAAGGCTGGGAAACTTAAGAGACTTTCTTCACCAGGGAAAAAAATGGTCTCTCTTACCCCAGATGCCCCAAATAAGCAGCCACTCACCGCAGTCTGTGCTGTAATGTGGGTACAGCCGACAATTTTAGCTCCAGCCAAAGGCTTCTCCCCTTGAGCTCGTTTCCTGAGTGAAATCAGAGCAGACATGTCTGCAAAAGGAACAGAGGGGTTTTAGTGACGGCTTAGTCCAGAGCGGCCCCTCTCTGCCAGACCTGCTCTCCTTTCTGGGGTCTCCCAGGCTACATCCAGCCCCACGGTTTTTGCCATAGTTGTTACACAGCCGGGGAGAAAACTCCTCATCCCTGGCCAGGCAGGTCCATCCAAAATGAGACCAAAACACCAGTGTCATTTGTCACCCGACCACATAACAAGAAAGATCTGGGACAGGCACTACCCAAGGAAGGCACCTGATGTGCCCCTGCTAAGGACAGTCACCAGCCCTGCAGCAGAATAGCATCAAGGAGAAGCACCTAAAGAAGATGAAAACAGTGCTGCCACATCTCAGAAGAGCTGCTCTAAATGTCCCTGGATTATCTTCCCCTTCTAAGGCTTTGGCAGCATGTGTGTAATAAGAGCCCGAAAGCAAAGTTACCCAATCACCCCACTGAAAACGGTAACTCAGCTTCCCACAAGCCCCAGGGGAAGGGGTTGGGACTGTCAGTTTTCATGTCTCCGAAGGCGTTGCAAGATCCTTGCCCATTGAGGTTTCTCATCCAAAGCCACCAGAACATTAAACCCTGCTGTCATTAGAAATGGATGCCACACATCATTAACGTTTGCTGTCACGTCTAGCTCTTCCCTACATAATC
>NW_009207159.1:14298-15495 GCF_000690835.1 Fulmarus glacialis | reverse complement strand
AAAATTTTTGTTGTGGGGGGGGGGGGAAAGACAGGGCATCCGAGGCTGTAGCATGAGTTTTGAGAATTGCCATGGCTCAGCTCCTGGTCTCCAGGGAGCACGGCACCCGGCCACAAGCCCCACGAACCCCACGCTCCACTTTTACCTTGTTCAGCGATCTCAATCTCCCGGCGCCCAAACTCTGCCTGCTTGATGTTCTTCACACAGAAATTGCTGCTGCCTTTGGAGTTGGTTTGTTGTTTCTCTCGGGGGGACACCTCGTCATCAGAGCTGTCCGTGTAGGAGGCAGCTAAAGCCAGGAGAGGAATGCATGTTACCCCAGGTCTAAGGAGTCCGGGGACATCCTATTCTTCAGGTTTCTGCTCCATTTTGCTTCCCAGCTTTCACACAAGCACTCATGGCTCAAACTACAAATCTCCTAAGGAAAGCCAACATCCAGAAGGAATTTTGCACTCTTGCTCCCTAAAACAACCCAGAACTAACTGGATTATCAACTGGTAATCAATGCCTGAGCTTCAGGAACTCCCAGAATTATCCCCTCCACGTCCGAGTACCACACAGCAGCATGGAGCATCCTAACATGCGGCGTGAGCAGCACGTTCACAGCAGCACCAACACCGGATTTGGGAGAGGACCAGGCACGGACAAAGAGCCCAGCACCTACCAGAGCTGTAGCTGTCAGTGGAAGACTGCGAGATGGAGCGGGACAAGGACCGACGGCCCGTCTTGGTTGGGAACTTGGTGAACTCCTGCATGTCATCTGCAAACTGGATTTGCTGAGAATTGCAAAGGAAGAGAAGTGCTAAATCAGCAGGTGCTCCTTATGGCACATCATCTTTCCAGGCTATACGGCCCCGTGGCTCCCTTCAGTCCACTTTGACTGCTGTAATCGCAGAAATGAGCGTCACCAGATGCATCAAGGAACAGATCTATGGCTACAGATGCCAAAAATTGAATCCCCTCCTCTGCCTGATCATCTCTGTCACCAGAAGGCTAAAGCAGATTTTACACCTAGCACCTGAAGATAAAAAAAAAAAGCACCCAGTGAGGCTTGAAACATCCCCTTTAGCCCATCCCTGGCTCCCTGAGGCTCCTCCAAGAAAGTCAGACTGCTTGTACAACACAACTCCCATGCAGCTCTCCAGACAAGCCCTGTCCAGGCAGAGCCCCCCGCTCCAACCCCAACCGGTCCCGACT
>NW_009207159.1:4750-14285 GCF_000690835.1 Fulmarus glacialis | reverse complement strand
GCAGGAATCCAGCTGGGGTGGTCCCAGCAGAAACTCAGATTCCTGGTGCTTCCAGGCTCTTCCCCAGGAGCAGAGCATCCGCAGGTTAAAAACATGGGACATCCTTCCAAAATCAACGCTAAAAGCAGGGGGGGAAAAACTCAGCAGGAGAGAACGTTTCAACAAAAAGTAGTTGACATTGCATTGCCTTTCAGTCTCCTCTGCATTACAGATATTTCCATTGTAAGAGAAGCTGAAAGCAGCCACCCCTCCTTCCTCTCTCGGCCAGAGGCAACTCAAGGCTCCGGCACCTACCACTGGCTCATCAAATTCAAGTGTGTTGGGCCAAAAGGAGGGGAAAAATAGCCCCAAAGTGCTCAGCTGCTGCACTCATCCCGTGTGACCAGTCAGCAAAAAGCCTTATTGCTGTTTCTGCAAGAGAAAGACAACGGAGATGAAAGGGAATTAGGAAAAGCGCCAGCAAATCCAGCCTAATGCCCCCCTCCCCGGCACGCTGCCACGCAGGAGACCCTGACAAAGAGCCCCAGCGCGGCCTCTTCCCTCTGATCACGACGCTGCAGGATTTAATTTTGCCACTTAACAGGGATGAGATGTCATCGCAGGGAGTGGGATTAATAAAGCATCCCCACAGACCCAGGAGACCTCGAGAAGAGTCCTGAAGAAATCAAGTTGATGGAAAGAGACAGGCCACAGTGGCCTCAAGGAGGGGTTTTCCATGCCACAACGATCCCAAAAGCTCCCCGAAAGCTTTGATGCGGGAAACAGCCTTCAAGGGGAGAAGAATGAAACTATTTAATTGAGATGATCCATCCCAGAAAGGAGGAATCTGCATAGTCTGGGTCTGGGGTGTCAGCAGCACTAGCATGGCTATTTGGGCTGTAAAATGGAGCCACGGTTCCTGGAGAAACCCAGCTCATGGGCCAAAAGCAGCTCAGGTATTCTGCTCAGGAGGGGAAACAGGGACATGAAACCCACCGCTCAATCCAAGGGAGGACATGTGGGGTGATGTGGGGTGATGGAGGTGCCTCCAGCATCCCCTCCAGGAACAGATTAGCACCAGATCAAGTCCAAGATCACACCCAGGCAAGCATCCCAGGCATTTTTGTGGGTGCTGCTGCTAGAAGGTTTTTAGCCAGCTCCTCCATACTGGATACATTACAGCCTGGTGTCTGCTTCCCAGACCAGACTTCCCAGCAGACGCCATGCAATTCTGATGCAAATTGCGTGAATTTGCGTTAGTGGAAAGAACGGGAATGCTAAAGGGAGTTTTCAGGTTTGGTTTTGCAACTGGTTTAGGTCATTTGGTGCAGAGGGAGGAACTGGAGGGCATCATAACCTACTGCTGGGAGAGCTGGTACCAAGAGATAAGAGGTGTAGAAGCACTTCTAAGTGAGCAACACCAGGCAGGTAACAGCAGTGTCCTCGGGGCACGGGGCCGGAGCTGGGAGGCACAGCTGTTTCCCAACCAAGGAATGATATTGCTGGAATTTGTTCAAGGTCTGTTGCTTGGATCAATCTTCCTCGGACAGCCTGAGAAAGGTTTGTGCCACCTCCATGCTGGTGTATTGCTCATGGGCATTTCCAGGGTGGCGGTGGGGGGGAAAGATCAGCAATTTCAGAACAGTGAGATTTCCACCCCTTCGCACCCACCTCTTCCTCTGGCAACTCATCAAACCAGAGGGTGTAAACATGCCCCATAAAACAGCTGCTGGCATTAAAACAGCTTAAAGTGTTAGCTGAGGAATTTTCTCCATCTCAGGGAAAGGTTTCCAGGGAAGAGGTGAAGCCAGGAGGGAAAAAACAGATAACCCAGGCTTTGCTGCTCCGGCCCAGGGTGCAGGTGGGTGTCTGTCCTTGCTTACAGCATCCAGGACATGGGAACCCTGGGCCAGGGCACTTCCCTGCAGTGAAACGTGCTGCCTGGATGGTCTCATGGAGCAAAGCTCGTTTGGGATGCAATGGGAAGGAGAGGGTGGGGATGGAGGGCTGCTGCGCTCCCCAGCTCCATGCCACCCCCACACCACCAAGACAACCAAGATCTACCAGACACCATCGTCCCCTTTGGGGGACCGGCCGTGGGTGTTGAGCCAGCTCCAAGGCACGGTCCCACTTTTTAGGAGAAACAGCAGTTCTAGAAATGGGGGGTTTGAATTCAAGGAGGGGAAAAAAAAAAAAAAAATCACCACTAAAGAAACCATGTGCTGAATTAACCACAGTAATCCCCGCCATGGCTTTACCAGAGCTCATCTGAACTCCGCAGCTTAGCAAAATCTGCCCTGTCTAAAATTATCATCCAACATTGCAAGCAGCTTCCAAATCGAATGAACCGTTCGCACATCAAACCCCCCCCAAGCCCAGCAAATTAACGCAGGATCCGGCAACCAGCCGAGAGGAAGATGAGGGAGGCCGGCGGGTGCCACGGTCAGGCAAAGCGACCGAACCGACTGGCAATGTGCACGACCATCGGCCGCTTTACCTTCCACGTGCCGGGCTCTCTAGCTGCATTAAGGCGACGGAGAAAATCTCATAATCCCTCAGCTTGTCATGGGAATTTGAATGAACGGCATCCCCAGTCGGGGGCTGCGGATGAGTCGGCTGTGTCTGACTGAAGCCGGGCTGGTTTTTTTGAGACAGGGGACCGGGGTCGGGATTGTCTGGCTGCGGAGAGCACGACCGCGAATCGCATCCCAAACTTCATCCTGCTTTTCCAACCGGGTGGAGCACAAGGGTTTAAGAGCAAGGAAAATATTTTTTCATCCCAGCAATTCACGACCAAGGAGGCAAAACAACACAGCACCAATTTCTCTTCACAGAAACAGAGCCGGGGTGTTTTCTAGCATCGCTACCCCCTTACAGGAGGAGGTGGGGCTGGGGTCCTGCTGGAGCCCTGTGCCAAATGAGCAGCTCCTTGCTTGGTACAGCAGGGGTTTTTTTGGATGATGCCCTGTAGGAAAACACCAAGATCCGACATTTCCTGCCAAGTTTTCACAAAGCAACGCTGAACGCTGCCTGCTCCCAGTCACACCTGCCAAGCCAGAAGTACATTTTCTCCCCTTGCGAAACCTGGCACGACCGTGCCCGTTCCCACACAGATCCGACTCTTCCCAAAAACTGCCACTCGTCTTCAGCTCAAACCACCCCTCCAGGTGCTGGGTCTGGCCAGGAAGGAGGTGAGGGAGCATCATCCTTGCTGAGACAGCACCGCATCCCAAAAAGGGTCAAAAGAGGTGCCAGGGACCCCCGGGCCCTCCCAAGGCAAACACCGGCCACCTTGTTTGGCTGCACTGCCCGGTGCATCCCAAAACCACCGTGAAGCTAAAAAAATCAGCTTCAGCGAGCCTCTCCCTACGTTATAAGGTGGGCATGTGGGCACGTTGGCACGTTGGCCGGGCAGTCCCAAACACAGCAGCACACGTGCCCCCAGCACATACAGCCTCGTTTGTTTAATTATTACAACATAGGAAGGGCAGATTCCAGATCTGCTACCATCTAAACGAACCGGCAGCTCGTGACTGTTGGGTGTGCCATCCTCGATGGTTTATCCTGCGTTTTTCCCCAGCAATCAGGCTAGAGAGCAGCTTTTTGAGCTTACCGAGTAAGAGAAGTTCCCCCCACTCCAGCCTCTGAGCTGCAGAGGACTTTGTAAATCCAGCTGGATTTACCTCGGGCACAGATGAGCCAGGCACGTCCCTCTCACACAAGACGACCCCGCTTTTAATTTTAAAACTCTTTCCATCCCCAGAACGGCTCCAGAGAGGATGCTCGAGCTCCTTCACCATGCTACGCATCTCCAATTGCATCCTGCGCAGCCTCGGGGGACAGCAGCGGAGCAGGTTGCGGGAGGAGGAGGAGGAGGAGGATTTGGAAAGCATCCACCAACTCACAGCCATCCCCGGGGCCGCACGTTGACCCCGTTCACCGAGGCGCAGGCTCCACGGAGAAAAGGACACATGCCAGGGAGCGACTCCAGGTTCCCATCTTACCACCACCAGGTTTGCCTTAGCAACCTTTTTTTTTTTTATTATTATTACTTTTCATTAGGGACAACGTGAGTGACGGCACATCCACAGTGGTGTAAAAAAAGTGCCCTTAAAGGCACTTCTGTCCTGGAGTAACTGGGGGGGGAGGAGGCACAAGAGCAGGCTCTGCACATCACCCAAGATGAGAAGGAAGCAGTGAGCCACCTAAAACCCTCCAGCCTCCGAAGCTTCCTCCACCACATCCGTGGACGTGATGACACAGCGCAGTCGCCCAGGGAGAAACAGCGAAATCGGAGCAGAGCACGTTCTCGCAGCAATGCAACCGCCTGGAAAGCAAGAAAGTCTCTGTAACCCACTTCTGCCCTCCCAGGAGAAAGCCTGAAAGGATCCAGGGTCCTGGGACCTTTCCTTTGACCGCAGAAAGCCAGCAGCAGAGATCAGGACTATTCAGGGCAATGAATTCCCCTTATTTAATCTCCTCTCCCCCAAAAAAAACACTCTGGCAGAGGCTGGGAGGGCACTGCCGGTTGCCCACGCTAAGGCAGCCCTGACGTGACCTGTCTTTTAAGTTCATCATTTCTTTGTCATTCCTGGAAATTCAGCCAGACTAGAAATGCTTTACAGCTCAAATCAGTATTCATCCTCTTCACCAGCCCCACTTGCACGTGAGATGTGATCAGCAGCTTGTACCAGGGCTGAGTTTTGCAGATCTGGAGATGGGCACCTTCAAACACCCAGGCTTCAAACACTGAGGATTAGATGTCTGCAGAAAGACCCTTTCCCCAGCACTGTTCCCTCCTGGGAAGCCACGACTGGTTTCTCAGGAGCCAGGTCCTGCCGCGCTGATGAGTTCAGGCATTTCTAAAGCACAAGTTGTTTTAATCCACTTATTTGCAGAAGTGAGTCGTCACGTTCAGTCAACGCGGCAGTGAGGGAGGGAAGAGGCACCCCAGGGGCTGAGGTCTCTTCAGCCACGTATCAGCGGAAGAAAAAAGTAAAATAAAATAACCAGCATGAGGCTTTTCTTCTATTCTAGGTCAAAAAGAAGAGCCGAGCAGCAGGTTTGCTTGTGCCTCCTCCCCAGAGAGGGGACAGCACTCTTCCAGGCTCTTGCTCCTGCAGCCACTTGGGTTCCAGAGGGGACCCCACGCTTCCTGACCAGAAAAGAGCCCTCCTGGAAGGCACCCACAGCCTCCTGCCACATTTGCCCCCCTCGGGACAAGGGGCTAAGGCCGCCCCAAGCCCACTCGCCACAGGTTCCCAGTGTCTCTCCCCCATGCCGGCCCCGGGGCTGGCAACAGTCCCACCGCGACCAGGGGAACCGGCAAGCGTGGCCATGCCAGGGCGCTTGGTTTGTTTAGAGGACTTGGCTGCCGCTGTCCTCAGATCCCCTCTCCCCGGCTTCCAGGCTGGGACAGCCAAGCCCCTGTTCCCACAGCCTTCCGCAGGACAACGGCTAGACAAGGGACAGGGCACCAGCCGCAGCCCCCAGCCCTCCGGCACGCAGGGGGACACAGCTCCTGCTCCACAACCCACGTGAATTTTTGGGGTGGAAATCAGCAAGGCAGACATGGGTGTTTTTAAGGTTCCTCTCCTGTGAGGTTACCCAGCCCTGGAGGGGTATTTCTGGACCACAGCATCCCGTAAGGATTGAAGGAAAGGAAAAATCAGGCACTCGGAGCAGAGGGATGGGGGCATCGGGATCAGTAAGGCTCCCATCCTGACCACTCACCGCCCTCACCCCCAAACCACTAGCAAGGGGAGGTTTCTGAGGTGGATTTGGCTACGTGATTCATAAACCACCCCATTTTACCACCTCCAAGCTCTGACCAAGCGAGCCAGCGCACACCTAGATGACAAGCGGCTGCACGAATTCACACGAGGCTGCGGCCAAGCTCACGGGACAACCCCATTTCCAATTCAAATCAGCTCAGCAGCAAAAGATACCCCAGCCAGAGGATAAGGCCGGGTGTAGGCAGGGGGGGTTTGCATTACCAATGCCCACGGCTTCAGCCCCACCGTAGATGCTGGAGGAGCGGGTCGGCAGTGGGGCTCGGCAGGCATCTTCTGATCCTCCCCACCCACCGCAGAGCACCAAGGGCCCTGGGGAGAGCTAGAAGTGGCACAGCCCCGGCTAGAGAAGTTATATGGAGGAACAGGACC
The DNA here is from genome assembly GCF_000690835.1 of Fulmarus glacialis. Lineage (NCBI taxonomy): Eukaryota > Metazoa > Chordata > Aves > Procellariiformes > Procellariidae > Fulmarus > Fulmarus glacialis. The sequence continues at coordinate 8,142 of NW_009207159.1, read as the reverse complement.
TGCTTCTGCTCCAGGTGTGGCCTTTGCAACAGGAGGACTTTCTCCTGATGGTTCCTCCTACCCAAACCTTTAAAAGAAACCTCAAAGTGCTTCGTTCGGACAACAGAGCTGGAAAGAGCTGCCCGAGGGTGTTGCTCTGCTTTGCGGATCAAAGCACGATCAGTGCTGAATTCAGTGCCGCTTGGATCTGTACCTCTAGCTCCCGGAGGGTTCACAGGGCAGGTTTTTCTCCCCGGAGAGGCAAAGACCTGCCTGGCACTCTCCCCACCAACTCCCCGAGCAGGAACCGCAGCCAGATCTCTACCTGGAAACCTTTACACCGTTCCCAACAAGGAAATAAAAAGCACTGAGGTCCTGGCAAAGTAAACTGGCCAAGCCCTGATACCAGCCTCCATCCTTTGCTGGCAGAGAAGGGCTGGTTGGGTAAAGCACTAGGAGGGGGGAAAAAAAAAACCAAAACACAGAACAAAACACCAATGAGCTTCCGTGAGTACAAGAGGAGAATTAAGGACTTCCACACAAATCCCAAAGCTCGGCAGAGAAGAAGAAACACCAGGAAAGAAATGAGCCCATTCCAAAGGTGAACAGGCTGGAAACCACCCCAAGATTTCAGTCATCATGGGAATCACTGTAAATGCTAGTTAAAGGAAAAATAAACAGATTAAATAAAATAAATGTGATTTTGAGTGCCCAGCTGTTAAATAGTAACTGGGAATAACTACTGCCTTATAAACACCTTGAGGTCAAAGGTGCACTGCCTCCAGCAAGAGCAGAGGGAAAGCTCCCCACCAGCAGATAAGGCATCGAGTCCTTGGACTCCAGGAATTGAGGCAAAGGCTTGCTCCCAGCTTTAACGCAGAGGGAGATCTCCTTCACAGCAGGAAAAGCAAATGGATCCTTAAAGGCAGTGAACTCCCATCGCGTTTCACAGGTTAACCCTACAAACCCAGCACAGCTACCCGGACCATTTTGCAGCACAAAATGCAATCGGTTTAAAGACGTCCCAGACTTCTCACGTATGGATTCATCTGCGGTGCCCACCCAGCCGTACGCCCGTGTTTGGCCACAGCAAGTGTGTGGGCAATAGGATAATTGGTATTAATTGGAGTTACCTTGCTGGGAGCATTGCATGGACGGGACTGTGGGTTAAATCATTTGCAGCAGCTTGTGGGGCAAACCAAGGACTAACAGCCTCAAACGGGCCGGCTGAATGCTTCAGAGCTGGAAGCCCATGGAAATGTGTTTGTGTGTCACAGCTGATAGGGAATCATCTTTAATTAGCATCAATTTTTAAGTTAATTTGAAAACTCCTCTTCAACCACAGCTGTACAAGACCAAGGGAACACTCAGAAGTGCTGTCAGAGGGCTCATTCAGCTCCACCACATGGGCCTGAAGAGAAGGTTAGCCACAAAAAAACCCAAATTGAAAACCCCAAACCTTTCCCTCCGTAACACTAAAGTAGCCCCTGTGTTTGGGGGAGGAATCAGTCCAGCACCCCCATCACTGTGCGTGCCCCACCTGCCTCCTTTTCTCCCCCAGAACCGACTTGCACAATCAATTTCAAGATCTCTTTTTGGTCTTTCAAGAGACCAATACAGCAAACACCACCCAGGCGAGGCTCCAGCGACTCTCAGCTACACTTAAAAAACCCTCCATCCCTAGCCACGGCTCTAAGGGAAAATGCCCGGCAGGATCAGCATCAAAACAGGAGCAGCCAGTTTACTCTACATCCCAGAGAGTTAAAGAATACAGCTGTGCAATCGGAAAATTGGAGATAGACCCTCCCCATGTTTCCAGCCCTGGCTGATCCTCCACAGGCCCCTCACAGTGGTGTTTCCACAAGTGCATCACCTAGAGCTGCCCGTTTCTCATTCACCAGCATTTTCAGCCCTGAAAAGACTTGGCTTTTGATGCATCTGCTTAGAGGCAAGGAAGGAAAGAAACCCCCGGCTTCAGCTTAGGGTGTTTGCTGCTCAGGACTCAGAGGAATCATTACCGGGATGGACAAACATCACCCTCCTACTCCTATCGGAGCAAAGCCGGCCCCTTCCTGCAGACAGGGTTGATTCAATTAAGCCCCTTTCTTTTAAACGGGGCAGGAGGGATAAGAAGTGACGTCCTTGTGGGGATGGCGAGCTCGGAGAATATTTGGAGAAGGGGTTGGTTAACGTAGGGAGACGCAGGCTGCGCTGCCTGCAAGAGGCTGACAGCTCCAAGGTCAACAGGGATCGGCCAGATGTTCTCGCTCCAAAACATGCCCAGGTTGGATGCAAGCCTCTCCCCACGGTGCAAGAATGTGCGATATTCAGGGCTCCCTGTGGGGAGGCAAAAGGAGGAGAGACAGAAAACAGCAGACACAGGTTGAACCTCACCCCAGGTCATCTAGAAGGAGGAAACCAAAATATGAATTTCGGCAAGGCAAAGCCCTGAGGAACCTCCTTTCCAGGCTGCCTACCTTCTCTCTCCCCGCAAGAGGCTGGAAGGAGCTATTCCCTACGCCCACACCTTGTAGATAAACCTTGTAGACAACCCCCACCCAAATCACGGCTCCTGAATTAAGGCGGCTCCTCTGCCAGGCATGAACGGGTCCTGCCAGCGAACTCCAGGTCCGTAGGAGGCAGCCAAGGGGAAGCTGTACCCACCTCCGAGGACCGCGGGAGCCTCACCCGAATTACAATGCAGCCTGTTTGACAAGCTGGAACATCATGTCCTCGGCCACCTAAGTTCTTTGGCTGTCACCAACCTGAAGTAAACAGATTCTGCAGCAGCAATAAGCTCGTTACCAAGGCCACCGTATTGATCCCAAAGTGTAATTAAAATTCACAGTTCAAGCAGCCCAATGCGACAGGGCAACCAGGGCAGCCTCCTAAAGGCATGAATAGCCCCAGTTTCCGCATCCCGCTTTCTCAGAGGCAGGGAGCCCACGGGCCACCATCGGCTGCTCAAAAAAAACACCCCAAGTGGCAGCTTTCTCTTTGGACCATCAACCAAGATGCCCCAGAGCACCGGTTCCCCATGCCGTGCCCTGCCGAGGGTTAACCACACCGGGGAAGCGTGCCAAGATGATGCTTAGTCCAAGGTTAGAGAGGTACGGTGCAGACCAGGTTCAGGCATTGCTGAGGGTGGCCAAATCCCCAGGGCTTTGATAAGGGGTTCCAGCGTACCCTGCTGAGATGGCAACAAGATGTTCCTCCTTGGTGGGACTCCCTGACCCTCCTACAGCATTGATCCAACCCACGGTCCCATTGAGAAAGAGCGGGGTCAGGCTCTGCAGAAGTGTTAGCCCAAGGTTCTTTGCACCCGCAGCTCCACGGGGCCAGCAGCGGGCCCTGGGACAGTCACCTCAAACGTCACCACCATCTGCTGAGTGAAGGTGAGTCAGAGTCCCCAG
>NW_009207159.1:0-4736 GCF_000690835.1 Fulmarus glacialis | reverse complement strand
GAAACGCAACAAGCCCTCTGCAAACGCGAAGGTCGCCCGCAGGAAACTCCTGATGATAAAAGACACAGCCAGGCTCAAGCAAATCTCTTCAGCTGAGCGCTGCTCTGAGCAGGCAAGTCCCACACCTCCCCCTGCTCAAACACCCGGGACGAGGCCCTCGCCAAGTCCTCGGAGGAACAACATGGACAGGATCCTCACCTGCAAAGCCTTGCATCAACCAGCGGGTTATGCAAAAGGATCAGCTCCAACCTGGCCTTGAAGAGCTGGTTTTCAGAGCAAAAAATCCCAGCCTCAACTCTAGCAGGGAGCACAGGAACAGGCTCCAACATTTGCATGGGCTGGAAAGCAGGGTGAAAACTGTTCAGGTCCCAAAGAAAGTATTGTGGTAGGCTGGTCCCTAGTAGAAGAGAATCTCGCATTTTGGGAAAGGCCTAAAGAAAACACGGCGCTTCTGCCGCCAGCAGATTTCCCGTGCTCCAGACCTGGCTGCTCACGGGGGAAGGAGGCTCCCACCAAGCACAGCGGGGCTCGCAGGAGAACCAGCGCTGCTCGGATGGGTGGCCCCCGACACCCACACCAGCAAAAGATGATAAGAGATGCTTCTGAAGACTGGGGAGGATGAATATCCAACCCCTCTCCTGTCTCCAAGGGCCAGACATCAGAGTGAAAACCCAGCCTACCTCTCGGGACTGCAGGAGGAGGAGAATGGAGAAGCAAAAGCCACACACCCTGGCACATCGTTTTGAAGATGGCTTGTGTCCATCAGACCCCGAAAATCTCCTTTCTTCCTGCTCTCCAGTTCAATAACTTAATTAAGCATCTTCTGGCCTTGCAGTAGTGCTGGGTCACAAGGACAAGCCTCCCCTCTGGACAGCAATGAGACCCTCCAAAAAGCCAAAGTGATGAGAAAGACCCAAGAGCGACTTATAACAGAAATAATTACGATTCTGTCTGCTCCCAGCCCCCAGTAAATCATCTCCGTTCAAAATACCCTCGTGGTTTGCTCTCACCATGGGTCAGGGTATGACCAGCTCAGCCTTTGACCATCTAACCACAGCAACAAGTTCACTTATTAGGGTTTTCCCACACTCCAAGGAAGGCCAGACCCATCCCAGGTGGTCCATACAGAGTAGGATGAGCCTTTCAACTCATCCCAGCCCAGGCACATTGTTATGAGAAGGAAAAATTGCAGGGAGAGGAGAATGAGAAAGCAAAAGAACAGAGGATTTGAGCAAGGAAGCAAAGACAGTCGAGTGTACGGCATCTGGCTAAACAACCAGGAGAGGAGGTGGTGGCCACTGCCCTGGACAAGCACACAAAGGCAGAGGAGAATTTATGAGCAGCCAGTCTAAGGGATGAAATTAAAGAAAGAGGAAAAACAAACGACTCTAGGAGCTTTGTCAGTACAAACAAGGACAGTCTCATCCCCCTGACAGACTGAAGGGGAAGGTGGTTTATTAGCATCCGGCCTGGCAGAGCTGCAGGGACCCGAAATGACTCGGGACGGAGAAAAAATGGGGCAGAAAACCCGGCTCTGGGAAGGGGCTGTGTGCGGGGCAGGGAAGCAGCAGACTGCAGCAAGGTCAGACACTGCTCAGGCAGCTGGAGAGCGGCTCTGCAGGCAACAGCAAAAAGCAGCAGCAGAAACGATGCTCCGGAGAAGGCGTCCAGCCCTCCCCAGGGGACAGCAGCTCCCCACGGGCTCCGTCCCCCTCTCCCCAGCCTTCCCCTGGCTCCCATCTCCGGCCACCCCCGTGCCAGCCCGCGCGCGGCTCCGACCCGCTACCACTGCAAAGCTGCAGCGCTGTGCATTAGCATTCCCCGCCGCACAGCCTCAGCGGGACTCCTCCGGCGCCGGCATCCGCAGGGGCACAGCACCAACCCAAACACACCCGCCACGGGCTCGCCGGCTTCTTGGGGCATGGGGGTACCGTGTAGCTCACCTCCCCAAAAGCAAACTCGAGGCTTTAGCCCATTTCACACTCCAGGCGTGCTGCATGAGTAAGCAGATCTGTCTGCAGAGTGTCCGTCTGTCTGTCTGCCGGCATCCCGGTGGGAAGGAGCCCACCGGACGGCGATCTCCACAGGACAAGGACGCAACGGGGATCGGGTGAAGTGACAGCACTTGCCAAGCCCCCCTGCATTCCCACCCATCTCTAAGCACGGCGATGTGTCCTGCCGGCTCAAGGGCACCCACAGCTCGGCTCGGCCGGGAGTTTAAGGCTCTGCCGACCGGCTGACGTGGATTCAGAAAGCAACTGCTGTGAAGGGCACCTACGGTCCCCAGGGAGGCAGAAGAGCAGGTGCCCAGACGCAGTGGTGATGGCACACAGGGATCTGGAAGAGCACAACCGGCGCCCTTGAGCTCTCCCTTCGTCCCCACACCCGTATTCACTTAACCAGGGCAAGACACAAGCCTCAGTGTTTCCAAACCGCCCCCAGCAACATCAAGGCACACACTGGAGAAAGTAGAAAGCTCAGCATCGCTCACCTCTGCCTTTAAACCACTCCACGCCAAAGAACCGCCTCATTCTGACCAAAGCTGGTGTTATTTTGCTGACAGCCCAATTTCCCATAAACTCCAGTGAAAAAGGAGCTTCGGCAGAGCCAGGCAACCCCAGCTCTTGGGGGAAAACCGACCCATTTCTGCAGAATGGCTACAGCTCCGTTCACCTCGACTGCATCGGCTCCTACTTAAATCCAGAGTTGATCGTACTTAATCTCTTAATCTCTTACCTCCTGCTGTTTCACTTTTTCACCTTAAACAAGCCACCGACAAGAGAGGAAACAAAGACGTCAGCGATCCCCCAGGCTGGCTGCGCAGCTCAGGCTTGCTCCGGGTGCCCCCGACACAGCCTGCCAACGGCAAGGAGGACACCGACTTCTTCACAGCACCCACGGGGCCGACGTGCCTCCAGCTACGTCCGAGATGCTCCCCCAGGTCCGAGCTGGGCACGGGACGCTGGCGGGCTCACGCCGGCTCTTCCGCTGCACACTGGTGCTTTCCCCGAGCACCAGCACAAATTAAGGCTCCTCTTTGAAAAGCTATTCAGCGGCAGGTCACACAGAGGAGACGGAGCCTGCACTAAGCTTGGCCACATTCCCACCCTCCCCATCTCCAAACGCCGTATGCAAACTGTATCGGCAAAGTTCAAGGAGCCTAAAAACCCAGGGAGGGAGCTGCTTCAGCAGCACACCACGATTTCCCCCTACCTCGATGCTGGTAAATCATCTCTCTCAACCATCTTCTTTGCTGGCCTCTGGCCACGCTGAGAGCTCCGGGGGCACAAGAGTCACTTCAACTTGCATTGAAACAGAAAGGCGTTTTAATGGTTTAATTGCAATCCTGCTTCAGAGGCATCTGAGCCGGGGCACTCAACATCTTATCTCAGGAGGGCAATTCTCTCTTCCTCGTCCTTTTATCCTTCTGCCAACGCCTCCGCTATTAACGAGCACTATTCGCAGTAACTAGCCAGGCAAGGAAGACAGTGGCCCAAAGGATTTTGTTCCTTCACCTCAGCTGCATCGCATGCTCCCCAAGATCTCACTGGCTGCTGATGTTACCAGCCTCAAGTGTTGTGTGTCGCCCTGGGCACCTTTAATATCATCGCCCAGCCAGGAAAGGCTGCAGCAGCCGCCGAGTCTGACTGTAGCTCCTCATGCTGTGCAACAAGCCTGTGTGTACGGCAGCAAATTCAAGGTGATACAACATCCCATACCCCCTGAGACACAAGCAAACTTTGCCTCTGAGGATGCTGGATCAATTCCCCCGTACGCATACATCGCATTTCTTTTTTACGATGCTTATTTTGGCCTCAGGGGATACTTCAGAGTTAGTAGTTTACTCTCCCCTCTGAGATCAGCCGGCTGCAGCCTCGCACTGTTAGCTCCCCAGCTTTGAGAAAGATGACGGTAATGAAAAGGTAAAAACAATCCCCGAGTTTGAGCTGTGCTGAGCCACCACTGGAAGAGGCAGATCCCAGCTCCGCATTCCTCTGCTCCTTCCTCCAGGCTATGTCCACAGCCCGGACGAACAGGGCCAGGGCACAGGGAGAGCCTCCAGCCCCCTGCTCCCCAGCAGCAGCCTTGAGCCTGGGCAAGGAGGGATGCCTCAAACACAACCACCTGACAGCAGCCCCTCCGCGAGGGTCAGACGCTCCCCTAATCTCACCACTGGCTGGAGCAGGCAAGAGAGACGTTCCCCCAGAAGAGGAGGACATTGGCGTTCACTACAACTGCTTTGCCTTTGCTTCCAGTGTGGAAGCAGGCGGCTGCAGCCCCGGGGGGGAACACAACGTTCACCACAGCGGGACCTCCAGCCGCAGCTGCGTGGATCCGTGCAGCGCTCGGAGCACAAATCCGCCTCGCTGGCAGGCCCAGGACTTCAGCGGCACGTTACCGAGCCCAGCAGGTCCGCACCGAGCCAGGAGCACAGGTCTCCGCACGCTCGCTCATCTAAAAGCCCGTTACCCGAGTTAGTGGAGGTCCTGCACCTTGCTACAGCAGCATGGCCGGCACTCGCCCACCTGCGGTGCCACCCGTACACCCCATAAGGGTTATGCAAGCAGGGCCCGCACCGCGGGCAGTGGGGAGCAGCACCGGGAGATCTCAGGAGCTCCTGCGAGAAGGCCTTCAAGGATGGAAGGGTAAAGAGGTGACTCAGGAGAGCTCAGCACCGGGGGCTGCTCTGGCAGCCTCTTCTCCAAGCCCAAACGTGCTCCCACCAACAGACCCCC
>NW_009207158.1:0-4465 GCF_000690835.1 Fulmarus glacialis | reverse complement strand
GATCGGTGTCCTCTGGGATTGTCACATGCTTTTAAAACGGTTTCCTTGCTTTTTAACTGGAAGACAGGTTTTTTTAAATTAAAAGAGAGAGAAAAAAAGTAAAATTAAAAGTAACCACACATCCCTCCGCTTCAAAGACCGACAAAAAAATCCAAATCCAGTATCCAAATGGAAGGTTTTTATACTTGGAAAAATAAAAGAAAGCAGCCTATGTCTCCAAATTTCAGCCTGCAGTGCCTTCCAGGCAGCTCATTTCTATTCTTAGACTCAGGAAATTGCTTAAATAAGACAGAATTGCCAGGACCTTCTTTTTAAGAAAGGCTCTATTCAGGGTAAGGTTGTTGTTTTTGTTTTAATATCTATAAATATCTATAGACGTTCTGTCCTGAGCCGGTTGCAAAGGTTGAGCGGATAACCGCCTCTCTCTGCCCCCTCTCCTGTTTTTTTCACTTGGAGTATCTGTGATCACAGAGCAGGAATTATGCCGTACAGTATTTCAGGTCTGGCTCTCACTCATTTCTCCGTATTGCTCTCTCTGCTTATCACAGCCACGGCGCTGGGGAGTTTTTATACCCCATTAAGCCTGATTGACAGTTAAAGTGTTGGGGAGATTTCACTACTGTTTCTGTGAGTGGCTGGCTTTGCTCTCCCCTCCCCCAGAGCTATCTTGGAGCCACTGCACATAAACTCACACATGCAGGCAGGCTGAGGCGTACGCTCGCTTCTGAGCTCCAGCGTGCAAGTCAGGGCTTGCTGCATGCCACGTTGGGCTTGCAGCTGTAACTGAAGTACACTGTAACCGAGCCAGGCAACCCCTGGCTCCTCCCTAACGTACCCACACCAGAAAGAAGGTGCTGTGGTCTGACTTGAGCCCTGGAAAAAGCAGTTCCAGGAACACTCAGGGTTAAGGCTGAGTTCAAGGGAGCCATCTCTGCCTTACAGAGCTCTGGCAAAGAACTGCTTGCTCAAGATAAGCTGGTGTGGACGGGAAAACTTCTTTCACCCCTAGACTGCCAGGCTGAATCTAGCCTAGGCTGATAATCATGAAAATCTATTACCATTGGACCAATGTCTTTATGGACAACATGAGAACTCATGGATTTTCCAAGCTGGAAGACGCTTGCATTGCTGAAAACTGGTGATTTAATAGCAGGGCAATAAAAAAGGCAGGCTCTGAATGAAGGAGGGAGACTCACTTTCTCACAACAAAGGGTGGTTTTTTTCTCTCCTTTTCCAAGACTTTTTTGTCCAGTTATGAGGGCATAGTTGCAACACAAGGAGGTCTCCATAGCACTTTAAACTATGTTGTAACAGGAGAAAGGGCAAAGTGTATTGCAACTAAGTCCCCCAGCTTGGTTGTTTGCACTGTTAAGCATTAGGCAGGTAAGTTATGTTTTCAATTGTACTGATTAAGCATTTCTGAGGAGGACCTAACTGCACATTTGAACTGAGAGCTGTTCATGCACAGTTAGTAGTTGTGGCAGCAGTCAGAAATAACCTAACATGCAAAGCTTTGAGGATGTCAAAAGATGCTCAAGGATGTCAAACCTCACATTGCTGTCTTCACAGCTGAGCTGGAAAGAACTTCGTTTTTATGACCGCACACATCATTAAGAATGTGCCAAAATGAATCCAATCCCATGTTAATTCAGGAGGTCTGGATCTATATCCACTCTTCTGGGAAGCCATCTAGTAGTAAAAACTGGAATTACTGAAAAATGACAGATTTGAAAGACATTCTCAAACTTCTTTACATCCATAGTTACTAAAGCACCGCTGCAATGAAAGTGTATGAGTCTAAGCATCTATATATAGGTAGCCAAGTCATATTACACAACCAATAGAAGTGAGTTAGGAAGCTGAATCCCTTTGAAAATAAATTCAATTTTATGCTTTGGAATCAAACAGATAATTTTTAAAACAGGTTCAAAGTGCCCATATGGTAACAGAGTGTTCAGGGGTTATTTGTTTGCAAAAAGAAGAGCAACCGAGTTTCTGGTGCCACCCACATTTAAAACCTATATCACTCATAGGTTTTTTTAAACACAAAATATGAACAATATCTAAATCCTTGAATTTCAGCTTTGTTAAAAGTTCCACAAAAGTTTTCAGAAAAAAAGAAAATAAAATTTAGAGAGAAACTTGCAGAGTTTTTACCTTTCAATGCCAGGTTACCTCATATGAAATAAGCCATATATCTATCACTGCATCATCACAAAGTGTCAGGAGAGAGGTTTTTGGAGAGAGGATGATGAAGTATTCTAACCGGAAACTCTAAGTCTGTACATAAGTGTCAGAATTCCCTAACTTAGCTGCTTCTGAAATAACCAGAGCTCAGAGAATTTCCATTGCCACTTGCAACATTTAGCACCTATGTGTGTTTTTACCATAATACCTTTAGAAATGGAGCTAGGGGAGGCACCTGGCATTACAATTTTCCTCTCAGTCCAAAAACTCTGAAGGGGAGAGAAAAATTACACAGAGAGCCTAGTGTGTGGTTTAAACAAGAATGACTCAGTGTCTAGACTGGTAACAAATATAACAACTTCCTGGTATGGAAATAAGGAGCAGTGTTAAAAATGAAAGGATATGAAGTTCATCAAAGTAAAATTTGATTTTTTGGTTCCTGAGTTCAGTTTCTTTATGCATAAATCACCACAGACACATTTAAAAATAGAAAAGTCAGCAATATTACACAGCTAACCTGTTCAGATGAAAAACAAAATTAATTATTAATTTAAAACATTTGCAGGTCCTTTGAAGCCAGTGGGAATGGAATAATCTTGTGAATATTGATTTCATGTATCTGTTTCCAGCTTGAATAATATTCCAAAATGTATTGGAAGTCGGTTTTTTTCATTCGTTATAATTTCAGTTTATTGATTTATGTGCAAAGTTGCTACCAAATTTGGAGTGGGAGTAAACAGACAGTTCTAGACCTTTAAAATTTTCCTAACCTGCTCTTCAAATTTAATGAAGGTATGAACTATTTTACTTCTTTACTACTTTACTTTAGATTTACCCCGAAGCAGTGAAAACCAGTAGTTACTACATTGTACAAATGTGCAAAAGCAAGAAGCAATAGCAGACTTATAGTGAAACTGAAGTTACTGCATCTTGCCTGTAATAAATATGGTGAAAAATATATGCAAGTTATTTTAAAATAATTCACCTAATTCAACCAAAAAATCAAATAGCTGTAAATTCTACACGTACTATATAGGACACTGAGAACAGCTGAGGTTTGGCCCTTTTAATTGCAGTTCCACTCTGAAACGTGGCAAAAAAGTAGTATTCTGGGATTTCATCTGATTGTTGTATAGTAACCATTGTGCTCTTTTTGGGCAAGAGGTCTTTTTCCAAACTGTCACCTTTACAAAAACCAACATGTGCTTTTGTTCAAAAAGTTCATCTCTTTTGGTGAAACCTCCTAAACTATACCTTCACGTAGGTTTAATTATCCAAACTGCTTTCAGTAAATGTCTATAGGTGCAAAAAGACACTTAGTACATACCTTTGTTGATGGTAACAAGGATCTGTCACATCACAGCAGTTGTTCCTAACTGTAAGTTAAATGTTGTCCCAAAGTGAATCCCTTCCATGTTTCTACTCAAAGTCCTTAACTGGTGCACTGGAGCATTCAATAAGCAGGCCTGTTAATTTTGTAAAATTGCATCAGTTGCTAATGCTATCAATTAGCTGCAGAATCCATTTTGCATTTTGGATAGTTGCACAGTACTGAACTATTTGTTTCCTATACAGACACTCACAACAAAGTATAAATTGCAAAAAACCCCAGAAACTTGGTGTAAGCCATTTTCATGGCACTTTATGTTTTATTCCAGTTTGCAACAAGAGCAAGAAGGTAGTCATCTACATCTCAGTGATAACTCATTCAGTTTTGGCTTCTGCTTGTCTGTTTAAATTTCTGGGTTTGTACTTCTTAACAGAAGTGTAAAGACTTTAATACAGTTTTACGAATCTCTTCTGAATTAATAGGTTTAAATTTAGATCATCCCTGAATGACCCATTCCTGGGACCATAGCTAAAAAGATGCATTTATGCTTTCTGAATATTTAACCACAATACTGCCTAACTGTAATAGTACAATTAAAACTAAGCCATATTTAGGCCAGCTAATGTAAAGGTAAGTTAGGAAGGCCTACAGTAAATGAAACCCAGCTTTTGGATTGTAGTTAGTGTAGATTTATTCATACTCTCGATGTCATAGAAACCTACTTTTTCTTACTTGCCCTGTCTTGAAGAAATAAACAACAGTGAAAAAGCAACTTTTACCTCCAAAACAAGTTGATACACTCTCTATACACATCACTTGCATAACAAAGGTCCATTTTTGCAGAACAATATTACATGGATCTATGAAGAGGCTCAGGTAGAGTGTCTGAACGCTTAGATCTTGATGTTGCACCTACATATATTGAATCATAGAATCATAGAATAGAAT
>NW_009207157.1:10384-25149 GCF_000690835.1 Fulmarus glacialis | reverse complement strand
CCAGGGGCTGCTGCTGCCGGGCCCCGGCCGGCTCCCTCTCCTATGCATCCCTCCTGCCCTGCGGGCAAGCCTGGCCGCCCCCAGGATTACGAGTTGCAGGATAAGAAGGTGCCGGGCTCCCATTCCCAAAGAAAGAGGGTTATGAGGAGGCACCCAGGCCGTAAGAGATGTCGGGAGGACGGATGCTGACATGAGGGGCAAGGCAAAGAGCTAGTGCCAACAGAGGGACCTGCAAGGGATGCGTGGAGAGCAGGGTGCCCAGGACACCTGCTGCTCAGGTGGGCCGTGGTAGCAGAGCTGACTCAGTTTGCTCAGCTGCTGTGATGGCCTCTTCCATCACCAGCCAGCAGCGTGGTCCCACAAACAGGGAAAGGGGAAGAGAAGGAAGGAGATAGAGTGGGAGCAGTGCTCAGAGGAATGGGTTGGTCATGTCAGAGGGGTAAAGCTCCCCGTCCAGCTGTGTCACCCTAGTGAGGGCAATCCTGGTTAGAAAGTCTTCACGAGACAATGGACATCTCATTTTCCCGTTATTGTCTTGCTACTGAAGTGAAGGCACCAACACCTTCTTTGTCTTTGCTCCTTTTAGGAACGGACTCTACGCTCCTTTCCTCCATCAGAACTGGGGTGGGATGGGAATCCATGTTTCTGGACAGTTAGGGTGCAGCTGCGTTAGCACCTCAGTTTGGATCAGGAGAACATGAACAATTTAGGTGGAAGGACCTGCAAGGTCTGCAGCAAATGTGCTCTGAGGACTATGAGAATTCAGCTTTGCTTTGGGCTAGGTTAGTCTGAAGTAAGCCCCCAGACATTTACAGCGTGCCCACTAAGTCCTCAGCATCAGCTGTTTTCCTCTACAGATCTGCTCCTGCTGCATTACCCCATTTGCTAAAGTGGACCTGACCCTACAAGTCCAGGGTCTGCTCAGCTTTATCACTCGCTCTGATAGGGCAGATTTCATACATCATACTAAATATTGTCTGAGGTGATCCCAAGTGCCTTCGATATCAAGGAATTTCATCTGAGGTTTGCATGGTCAACAGAAGGAGAGACTCCTGAGTAAGAAAGCTGGTTCTCAGGCCCAGGGGCAGCAGTGAAGGCAGTTCCAGAGTTATAAAAGAGATCATCTCTTAGACAAGACCTGTTTGCATTGCACTGGCCATTGTGACTGGGGCCTGTTTTAGAGACAGTGAGTAGAATCAGGAACCACTAGAATAGACACACCTTTGTGTCAGGTAGGTGATAAGACATATTTTTGAAGAAGGTGGGTGGCGATGATGCTGCTGTGCTCTGGCTATTCTTTGGCATGCAGGAACTGCCACGGTGGAATAGCCTGGAGGTGATTCATCTCAGTGGTCAGTCCAGCAATGGCAGGAGCCAGAGACTGAGGAGGGACAATTATGGCTCCCCTCAATAACTTCTTTTCAACTTCTATCATTTGCAGAAGGTTTGTGCCTTGAAGTGAGAAGGTCTATATCCACAAATGTAAACATTTGTGCAACTCCAGTTGTGTCATTTGTATGAATTACTTAATGTGATAGCTTCCACATTACCATGCTCTTCTGATTCAGAAGTTGAGTCTCCTTAGCATGAGTTGTTAGCCTGCCTGCGTGGGTGAATAAATCCTCTTGTTATCTCAGGGAAACAGCAAAGCAAGCTTCCGGCACTTTCTGTGCCGCCTGCCTGCCTCAGCTCCGCTCAGGTAGGGACATCCTGCAGCCCAGCATCTCTTCATGGCTTGGGCTACACCTGACAGAGATTGGTGAGCAGAGCTGGATGGGGACAGGTCCTCTTATCTTCAGGAGGCTTCTTGTGTTTGCAACTGTGGCTGGGTTCTTAGTTTGAATGAAAGCACAGAATTGAAGATTTACTGTGAAGCGGAATGAACTCTGTGGGAAGGAGAAGAGCGTTTACCCTAGGGCTGTCATACTCGTCCATCCATCCATCTCACCTAAATGGATTTCAAATACTTTCTTTATTTGCCCAGGATTTCCAGACACCTGGTTTCACTGGTTTTGATAAGTGGTGGGTCGCAACTGTGTATGTGCTGTATATTGACAGTGCACATACAAAGGAGCACCAATGCTTGGATCTGGAAATCCTGAAGCCCCACAGTGCAGGGTTCCCTATCTAGGAAGTCCAGGCTAGAAGTGAGACCCCTCAAGACATATCTCCTAGAAGGACTCACAGAGCTGGGAGCGATTTTTATTCCTGCAGAGCCAGGCTGGACTCCAACCGGTGATCTGCTGTCTAAAAGCTCAGTAGCCCACTAGAATATGCTAAGGCATCCAGGCCCAAAGAAACACCCCTGTTACAATGTCAGGGTAAGAAATGTTTTCTGGAAAAGTTCATTGCATAAAGATCAATTATTTCTGGACAGCAGCTCTGCAGGTCCAGGGAAATGCTCTTCCCAGAGGTACCCTGGATTCTTAAAGGAACAGAGCTCATTAACCAAGAAACAAACACCAGAATCATAAAAGCAAAAGCATTAACAGAATAGCCAAATTGACTTCACGGGGGTTTGACGGTTCGCAGCTCTTACTCAGGACTTTGATAGTGACCATGGGAGGTTTCACACATGTTTCTCGCAGTTCATGGATGTAATTAAATCCATCCTCAGCGGCCCAACATGGCTTATACAGCCTCTTGTGAGGCTACGCTGGTGTGCTTGCAAGCAGGTTTCCTGGCATCCTTCCTGGCTCTTTGAGCAGGGTGTGGTTAATGGCTAACAAGAATCCAGCCAAGCAGATACATTAGCATATTCCTTCAGAAAAGACAGAGACTGCAATGTAGATTTGTCATATCCAAACCTTAGATTCTATTTCTAGCACTGTACGGAAAGATTTAGTGAGATTTCTCGAATAATTCATCTGCAAAATGGGCAAATGATAATAGCTCACATCAGGGGACAGACGACTAATGCTGGTCATGAGCTACACAGAAATATTAAGGGCTTGCAATGTAAAAACTAGGATTTGAACTTGTGGATGCTTGTCTCCAGCTGAATATTTTTCCTTACACGGCTGGGCATCTTCTAAAGGATTTCTTTTCCTCTGTCACATACATAAATATTTGTATATGATATTTTCCTTGAGAAAAGGAAGTACCAGGGTAGGCTTGTCAAATACATGGTTGTTATGACACTGCATGCCATTTGGCAGAGGTGTATATATCCTCCTGCTTCACCCACCCCCCTATCCGCCCGATGTAATGCTTTGCATGTTCTTCTCTTCTGTATGTTACTGACCTCTTCTTCATCCCTCCTGCCCTTGTGGCCTCATTGATATCCCAGCGCAGTGAGTTCCAGTCTGTAAAGAATGTAAAAATGTAATTTCAGAATGTAATTATGCCACTTTCCAAAATTACTGAACACTTACTTGTTTATTCTCATACACAGAAAGGATAATTAGGAGCTCTTGAAACATTAATCTGGAAACCTACGATATCTGGAAGGAGCTGAAATGATTTATTTTCTTTGGATTTGTAACACAGAATTGCAATTTTCATTTTACCACCTGTTCCTCTAGCTTGTCTAGGTATGTCTGAGGTTTCTTAAGACCGGAACAATCTTTTCTTAATTCAAAAATAGGCCGCGCTTTCAGGAGTGCCACTGACATGCTGGATGCAGCTGGCCCATGCCAAGGAAGCTCTCTGGCTCCCCTCATCGTTCCAGCTGGTGTGGTGGCCCTTCCGGTGCCGCGGTCCTCACAGAGCCAGCTTCACTGTTACTGCTGTTCATCTCCAGGACCTCACCTCCACACAGCACACAGACAAGCTCAGAGGAGGGACTTCCCAGCACGGGAGCCTGAAACAGGCACTGTGACACCAGCCAGCTGGTGCCGAAGCATTGAGGAGCTGGGGTTTCTCCTCTCTTCCCTTTTGATTCCTTGCCAGCGAGGCAGTCTCTGGCACCACCTCTTATTCTGCTATTCTCTAATTCTCCAAATCTGGAAGCACCTCTAAGGCTCCGCCAAGCTGGATAGAAAATGAACAGAAGGGGAGCCAAAGACTTCTTCAAGAGGGGATGCTGGGGAAGGATGCTGACACACATGAGGCAAAGGCAGCCCACCATGGTTTGGAGGTGTTGCTTGGATGTGAGCGCACTAACGAACTCTGGGGTCCCTCCTAGTAAACACGCACTTGGGAATATGCTCAGAAAGGAACCAGTCCAGAGTTGAGCATCTGCAAGGGTCTGATGCTCCTACTCTACCCTCCGAGAAGGCGGATGGAAGTGACTCTCTGCAGCTGCATTAGGCTGATGAGCCACTCAAATGGATGCTGAAAACTGTTCTTTTTTTTCCCCCTGAGATAAAAAGAAATTAGAAAAGGTTGAAGTGCACAGCTTCCTCCCTTCTAGACCATGGGAACATGCAAAGAAACACACAGGGTCATTTGGCTCTGAAGGCTGAGGGATGCGAGTGCTTCGCTGCAGAGCCTGCGGGGAGCATGAGTCACAGGGACTGCCTCGGCAGATCCGGGCTGACAGCATCCACCAAATCACCGCCTTGCGTCGTACTCAAAGGGCAGAAATAAACTAGGAAGCAGGAGGGGCTTGGGGAGGTAGGGCTATGGGCCGGGGTTATTTCAGCCCATGTGTTTCTGGTTCATCAGAACTGGACAGGGCGGTATAGCCTCAGCTGCGTCCAAGCCGCTTCCTCCGCTGGAGCAAGCAGGTCTGTGGGTCCTGGCAGGGGACCATGCATTGGAGGTGGGTCCAAAGGACTGAAGCATGTGCTTTTTCCCTTCTGCAGCCCAGAAACGTGGGGAACAGTAGTATCAGAAAGACCAACATGATAGGGAAAACCAACACTTCTCAGCTTTTTCTAAATTCTTGCTTTCCGTGATGGTTCCACATCACTGCACAGAGCTCTGGTTGCCATTGTCATTTTGTAAGTATTGCCAAGTATGCCTTTCTGAGTCCTGCCATCATCTCAGGGCTACTTTGATGAGCTGTCACCACATGATAAAATATGTCTGTCATTGTATTTTCCGCTTTGTAGAGTTGTACATCACTATGTCATGCAGAGGCATTATTCCATTGCATAGTGTAGATACACCCTTGTCACACCTAGCAAAGAGAGAAGTCCTCAATGCCTCCTGAGAAGGAGGACCAGGGTACATGCAACACAGCCTGTAAAGGCCTGGGATGCCACAAGGAAAGGACCACACAGAAGTGATCTGATAGGGACACCTGGCTTCTCATCTCTGTCTTCAGTGCTGCATAGGAGCGCTGTTGCCACAGTGTTACTTGCTGCACAGCCTGTGAAGACAGTGTGTTGTGTCAGAAAGGGAGTGTGCCGTTGTATTACTGCAGCCCAGGCCTGGGCAAGATGTTACTGCAATCCACTCCAGCTGGAGACTTGTCAGGTACATCTACGTCGACACTTATGTTTCGTGCAAGGTTCTTCTCTGGTCTGAACCTCCACCTCTGTACTGCCCTGAAGCTTTCATTATTGCACTCAGACGGAAAGCAAAGCCCATCTAGGACTCGCTCTGTGGATGACTTTTCTCTCAATCAGGGCAGTCTGTGCATCTAGGGAACAAAGAAGGTCATCATGTGAAAAGATACAGACAGGAGAGCTGCCAAAAAAAGAGATTTATGAGATTGGAGCCTAGAGTGGTTTGTCCTTGCAGGTGAGTTTCAAGTAGAGTAGGGCAGCGTCACGACTGCTGAGATCAGGAGACCTACTGAGGAAATGTGGAGTGTTGAGGAAGGCTTATCATTCTTGTTATGCCCATGCAGATGGGAGAACTGGAAGCTGTGCATCTGTGGACGCGGCTGTGCACTTACAGGCATCCCAGTGGCACCATCACGTCCGCTGTAACGCCAGCCAGGCCCCTGCAAACGAGTAGAGGGACCTTCTGCATCGATGGCGGGGGTGTGAGCCTGACTGTGCTTTGAAGGTTGGTCCCAGCTGTGAGTGGGGACACAGCCTTTGATCACTTGCGGGGACTCAGCGTGCCTCTTCCAGCCCTTGGAAGAGAGCAGAACGCAGCACTGGTGTTGCTGAGCTAAGGGTCGTGCATCCAGACAGTGCCACTCCTCGCCCCATGAGAGGACCAGCCTGGCTTGGCGACTGCACTGCCGCCTGCTAGCATGAGATCAGGGCTGTGCTGGGGCAGTGTGCTGCCTCTTGGCTTCGACAGCAGCGGGCAGCGCTGGCCGGCAGCACAGGCACCTCCGTGCTCTCCGAGCCACCGGTGCAGGCATTCTCTGCTACCCATGCATTTCATCCCAGACAGGCCAGGTTTGATGGACCCTGTGCTGGAGTTCAGGTAGGCCCTACTAGCTTAGTCTTTTTTTGTCAGGCTGATCCTCTTGCTGAAAATGTCAAGGGTTGTGTTTTTAGGTGGTTGGTTCAGCTGCCAGAGCCTCAGGTGAGCATCTGAACTGCCAGAGACGGCTGCAGTGCCAGAGGAGCTCATGATGGATGCTCACCCGGTGTGCTGCTTTGACCCACCTGGGGATCAGGTGGTGCAGGATAATCCCTCTGCTCCGGACACCCATGTGGGTGGAAAGAAGAGCAGGCTTGGGTATTCCAGCAGTTATTTAAAGAAAAGGGAGCAGGGATTGGTTTTGGTTGAGGGGACTAAGCCAAGCACTTTGTCATGATTGTTATATCGACCACCACTGACCCTGTGCTCATTTTCCCTCATACAGCTCCCAAAAAGGACCTCTCCTTAAACCCTGGTGATGCCTTGTTTAGCAGACTGATGGGCCTCAACCAGCTCCCAATTTATGCTGGCAGCTCAGGGACAGGACAGGAGCAGGAGGAGCGACTGCATGCACCAGAATATGGACCAAGGCTTTTCCAAAATTGATGTAGTTTTGTGTGCCCAAGCACAAGCTTGGGCACACAAAAAGCACAAGCGCGGGCCTTTGTCACTCCTGTTTGTGTGAGGATGATGGTGGAGGAGCAGGCATGACACCAGCGGTGGCCCGCACCTGTTGCCACAGCTGCCTGGGGCTGCGTCCCCACTCCAAGGGAGAGTTGGGCTTGGCGGGGAGAAGATTTCCCCCGACTCACAGGTGTTGTCTCTGCCGTTGTTGCCACCTGTCTTTTTGGTGTCAATAACGGCGTGATGCTGGCATGACTGCCACAGAGAAACCCCCTCCTCCAGCACCGGGCGTCCTGTGTGGGGGTCTCTGCCATGGGGAGCCCTTCCCACAGCCCAGTGCCCCTCTCTGCCTCTCCCCAGCAAGCCCAGCGCGGACGAACAAACCTGGACCGCAGCCAGTGACAGCTGTAGGACCTCAAGGCCTTTTTTACCCGCCGCTAGCAGACAGTAGAATAACTTCTATAAACACAAGGCTTCTGTGTACGTATTTTAACAGTATTTTTCTTTCAGGACATTCTGGCATCTCTGCTTTTATTTCCATCCTAAATTTCCTGGGCTTTTCACTCCCTCTTCCCATCTCCTTGAGCCAACAAAGAGTAATTTTGGTGAGAATCATTTTCGGTGGCGTTCTCAGAAGCATCTGTTCTCTGCACTCTGTGGGCTTGCTCAGTCCAAGGCTGGTTTGTTCTCCTAGGAGATGACTTTGTCACCCCCTTCCCAAACTTACCTTCTAGATCAACATTCACAACTTCTTCAGGCTCTGATTTCCAGAAGCTATTGGTAGCCCGAACTGCCTTCCCAACAAAATTAGTCCTGAATTATCCCACTGCTTGTAGTGTTTTCAGTTGTGTGTTGGATTGCTGTGGGAGAGGTGAAGACTACAGGCTGAGGGATGGGTCTGGGGGTACTGTAGGGCTCACTCTGCCCAGGAAAGGCAAATGAGGATGGACAGGTTTCACGGAGAGCAGAGGGGCTGGTGCGTTAAGGAACGCTCATGGCAGCCAGGGAGGTGGGAGATAGTGAGAATCAGGATTCCACATTCTAGCAGGAAATGGAGAAATGTGAATTTGAACCAGATGAACCAGATGAACCAGCCTCAGAAAAAATTTAGTCCAGCTTGCAAAAAAAACCCCCAACCCCGAAGTAATTTATTGTAGGTCAGGTGGATAAAAGAAGCACATAAAATTGGTTCCACAAGAAGGTCAAATTAAGTGCATGAGCAAAACACAAGCATATATATGTATATGTATATATATATCTCTCATCTATTCAGTGTCTCTCATTATAGAACTGGGGATCAATCATAATCCTTAAGGGTTTCTTGTCTTGTCCATCGGCTCCTAGCCAGACAACATCCCTCCATAGCATTAGACTGGGGGAATGATAAAGGAATAAAGAATTACACCAAAACAGGAGAAAGGGAGATGGATTCACAGAGCACTATGGGCTGACAGGTGTTTAGATACAGGCAGATACTTCATCAGTCCTTCTGACTCCAGTGCTGCAATACTACTTATTCAGCCGGCTGCAAGAGAAAAGTATTATGTGAGTACCAGTATTGTAGAGGTAAAAGGCTTCACTCGGATACTTCGAAGCCAGCCAACCCCCCACTTTTTTGCGTAGCATAGGGAATGACTGCCTGCTTCTGTAGCTGAGGATGCAAATGGTTACTTGTGCATCCACAGGGCTGCAGTTTAGATTTCAGTTACACTGAGCTGCTTACTTGGCAAAGAGAGTTAAAGAACAACTGTATCAGCGCTTGTATTGCACAGATTTATCCAGTTTTTGATGTAGCTATATGCTCTGTGTCCTCCCCTTATGGGGATTATTTTTTAGCCTTGATAAAAAGTAGGTGAAACCGAGGTGAATTCTTTGACATATGTTATGCTAACCAACTCTTCACCACATATACATCCCAGCTATGAAGTAGTATTTGCCAATAAACATTCTCACTGAATTCTCAGTGACAGTGAAAAAAATAGGTGAAACTATCACAGTTTGCCACTGTCACCAGTAAAAATTAAGCAGAAGTCCAGTTCTGTACCTATACATTCATTGAACTTATTCATGCAATCATTTATACTGTCCTTAGCTTTCCACTTCCAGTGACAGAATAGCTGTCAGCGTTTGTCCACAGCTGCTTCTGATGCCTGATACCATATAAGCTTAAAGACCTGGAAAAGGGCAGCTTCTCTGCTGAGAAATCCTTGCTCCCATGAAAAGGGCCAGGACATGATGGTGTATTTCATATCACCCAAGGCCTTTGGGAGAGGGCGTGGTTCAGTGTTCTGTGATTTTCTCTTCTCTTTCCTTGCTCCAAGGAGGTGATCAGCAATTTTCACAGATTGCAGTCCAGCACTGTGCTAGCAGAGCTGGAATTACATTATGAACACCATGGATTTTTAAAATTCAGGTTTCACCCTTGAGCTTGGTTGTGTGCCTTCCACCTCCACAACCTCGATATCCAGGTCCCAGATCCACTGTGGAACCTATCAAAGGACTCTGGAGCTCCTGCTTGGGTTTGGCTAACATCTCTCAACATCACGATAATTCAAGCGAAACCTCTCTGCTCAAAAGTTTCCCAGCACAGTGCTACCGTGGGTTTGGGGCATAACAGGAAATTCATTAAACATAGCTCCTAACTCTTAAGCATGACTTAACATGAGTAAGAGCTAAAAGTGCTGAAATGCAGCTGTACTGTAGCACCAAGCAGGCTCAAGTGACATTTCACCCCGCTCGACCACCCAGCTCCCCTGTCTTGAAACCAGAATCTTTGCCCATGCAGGATGCCCTCATTGCCACTTACTGTTGACACTGACATGTCTTGTTTTCCAGCAAGTATTGTCTTGCTTGTGCCATTCTTTTTGCCCGTTGCTGCCAGGAGAGAAGGGATAAATAACGATTGGATATTTTTATGCTTCAAATGCTTTCCTCTGAAGTGGTAGTAAAGTACTGTCTGACATCTGCAGACTGTCCATCTCTAACCATTTGCTTAAAGTCTAAGGATTGACCCTTTATCTGTTCTGCCCCGCACCCAGACAGAAAATCAGACGACTCCTATGTTTGGGGAGACTGTCATCTCTTCACCTTTCACAGGGACCAAGGCACTCACCCTTCTCCGCTGCCAGCTTATACCACTGGTGATGCACAGGCACGCAAGGCCAAGCACCAATACACTGCCTCCAATACTTGCTCCAATTACCACGTAGCTAATCCAAACAGGAGCTTCCTCTGTGGAAGGAGAAAAGTATTCAGACAGAGAAAGAAAGAGAATTTTAAGGCTTTTGGGTGAAGGCAGGGACGTGATGCTAATTTCCATACCCACGAGGTAATTAAGGCTGATCTTCCTGTCATTGTCTTCTATGAGGTGACAGTTCCACAACCCTGCAGCACTGACGTTCACCTCCAACTTTACTTCATGCTGCTTTGACTTCCTGATGTCCATCTGAGTCCCATTCACACGTTCCCAGCACAAGTGGGCGTTGGATGGGAGTGGACTAGAGACCTGGCAGATCAGGGTCATCGCGGCCCCTCTGGGGAGTGGTCCAACAGGGTTAGCTGAGACTGTAAAGGTAAGAAAAGGACATGTGAGTGAGAAGGTGGGAAGATGGGTCCACCCATACTCTTGTGGCTTCCAGGTTTCTGCAGCTCCTCATCTCTTGACCCACCTCTCTTTCTCTCACCTTTCATCACCACCAGCTCTATCTTGCTCTGCGAGTATCTTCTGTTGTACGCCAGCTGGCACTGGTACTGCCCAGAGTGGTTGAAATGGACTTTGGGGAGTTTCACTTCTATGATACTTTCAGGTTTGCTTTCAGGTATCTCAAACCGAAAGTGGCTGCTTTTTTTGCTCTCATACTGCTCTCCTCGTGCTGTGACGTTGAAATCAAGTAGCTCATGAGCGGTTGCACCCTCCTGTTGTTTCCAATTCAGTTGTCCTGTGAAACCTTCTTTCCATTTTATCTTCTGGAAGTTCAGATTCCATGACAAGATGACAGTGCTATCAACAGTTGCATACTTTCTTTCCAAATCTGGATTCTGAAAACCTGAATTCAGAAGAGACAAGGAATATAGAGGCAGGGAAACCCACGGCTACACTTCCCCGTGTCCACCCTTGATCTGGAGAGATGCATGCTGTGCTCAGTTGAAAGAGGATTTGGAGAAAAGCTACGAGATACCCCAGGAAGGATAAACAGTTAGTGTCTGAGAATAGGTTTAAAGAGCCAAAGCTCCCAAGAGCTGAGAGCTGAGAAGAACAGACCCCAAGGAGAGGAGGATCCTCTCCTCACCAAGCCTGGAGAGGAAAGTGGAAGCAAGTGTGGAACAAAGCTCAGGCAGCAGAGCAATCCCCAAGCTGCAGTGTTGGAAGCCCTGGGAAATCGACCCTGGAGCACCATTGCTTGGGATGCTGGGAAGTAAAAGCTCAGCTCATGAGCTGGAGGGAGCACTGGTTCCCGAGCCTATGTGTGAGTTGCATTTTTGTTGTCGCATACCTAATACCTTCACATCAAAGGGGATGTTCTGATTAATCAATGGAGAGTCTGAATGGACGTGACACATCCAGGTCCCGCTGTCCGTAGCCTCCAGTTGCTTTAGCTTCAGTATGTATTTTTGACGGGTCTTGTTTTGTATGAGTTTTGGTCTTACTATATTATTGTTACTGTTAAACAATGTGATGTTGAGATCGGGTAAAGAATTGGATGAATTTTGCATTAAAGTCAGCTCGGGGGCTTCATTTGGCAGGAAGTGCCCGTCTAAAGAGATCGTCACTGTAAAAAGAAAAAGCACAGCCAGTAAGTCAACTCCTCTTCCTGTGAGAGAGGGACAAGTGTCACAGCAAAAAGAATACGGAGACTTTGTGCGCTGAAGATGGAGGAGAAATGAACTGTGATAGCCCAGGCCAGAAGAAATGGCAACTAGATAAAGAATCCCAGCAGCAATGTCTCTCCGAGCTCTACGGTCTCCTCCCCCCTTCCCTCCTCACGGATAAAAGCCCTCTAATCACTCACATTTAAAGACATGCAGTGAGATACTGACTGTGTGAGAGCCATATTCACAGGTGTAGATGCCAGCATCGGAGAGCCTTAAGTCCAACACCTTGAGGTGTTTACTTTTGGGGTTGATTTCAGATCGATCGGTCATGGTAGCTTTGCCTTTTGAAAAAATAAACTTGGTTAGGAGGGAAGAGGTTTCTCAGCCATACACCGGGGAGAAGGGGTGATGAATTGGAAACCTTACCTTTCAGATGGGTAGTTGTAAACAACCTTATAACAACCTTATAGTACTTCCAGGTCACACCTGTGTCATGAGGTACGCCTCTGCAGTTCAGGATCACCGCCTGTCCTGCGACCCCAATCTGTAGTTCGTTTTGCTGAGCCATAATGGGGATCAGACCTGAAAGTCAATACGCACCAAAAAAGGCATACATTCACTTTCTGAAGGATGGCTCAGCGAATACTTCCCATCCCTCCAGAAATACGCAGCTATTTCTCCTCCCTTTCCCAGATACTGGGAAGATTATCCTAAATTTCTGAATTTTTCCCTCCTTTGTCTCGTCAATCAATCACTCCCTTTTCTCTTCAGCTCCATAGCTTCCCTCCCCTCCACTTTGGGCTCTTTACCTGGCTAATAGCTATTCTGTTTCACATACCTTCAGAAATAGCGAAAATACCAGTGGTTGTGGTGGATTTACCTTCCTTCACAATTTTGAGATGTCAACAGTTTTACTGAACCAATCTTTTTGCACTGGACAAGATTTAGTTGTCCTACTGGTAGCAAAGGCAGGACGGCATATGCCAGCCCTCCTTCACTCCTCAGTCAAGACTTGAGGCAGCACTGGCAAATTTGCGCACCCGTTCCTCCAATTTTTGCATGGAGCAAGACTGAAAGCCCAGGAAAATGAAAGGATAAAGTAAAAAAGAAAGAAAGAAGGCTGGCCTAATGTCAGGTTCCTGTTCTTGGGATGAGGGCTATGTGACAGTAAAAGAAGTAGGATGTATAACATTGAAGAAACATTAGGAGTGGTTTCTTGGAAGAACCACTTCCTTTCCTTCACTGTGAAGAGGATTTCTGCAGGAGACCATAAGAAGGAGATGGACTTGCCAGAGTCCTTTTGGGAATAAGGGGGTTGTGGTCTCCTGCCTCACTGCTGGTAAGTTCTCAGAGCTGCCTAACCCGCAGATCCCCCAGGTACCCTAGTAGGAGAGAGCCACAGAAGTGCAAAATAAAAAGTTTACATGAGTTTAATGCAGCGTTTTCCACAAGTTACCTATTCCTCCAAGAGCATAGGTAATCTGCAACATTGCCAATACAGATTTTCAATAATCGCACATTGGACCACAGAAAATGATGATTTTGTCTTAAACTGTGAAATTATAAATGTTATTAATAAGAGTTGGGATATTTTGCTTTGCTTTTGGTTCTAGGATGCATAAAAGATTTCCAATCTTTCCCCTGCATCCAGAGGAATCAAAGCTGAGTATCTGAGAAATGTAGGCTTGGCCTTCCCTTCTTGGAAAATGAGCACTGAAAAAAGTCCACTAAACCTTATAGCATTAGTAGTCAAACTAAGAAAGAAGGTAGCATCACATTTGTAAGGGCAAATCTGTGATGAGAAACATATGTTTTTGCCCAGGCAGCTGGAGGCAGTGTGGAGGGTGGTATTTTCCACTCTGTGCTCAGTGTGCACCCTGACCCTCACAGGAACCCCACTCCTGCATCTCTACAGGGCAGCTCCCCAAACCTGCTGATGCTCCAGACACACTAGTTTTGGCTGGCAGGCTCAGCAGGCAGGCTGGGAACAACCTGAGACCCAAAACTTGAGCTGTCCGTGCTGCCTCTGAAATAACAGGGCATGGATGTAGGGAGCCTCTCCGCTTCTAGCTGCTCTGTCCTAATCTCCACTGCATGGCCCCACAGAGAGCTGTTGGGCAGGGGTGGGCCGGACAAGGAAAGAAGGGAGCTGTCACAGCTTCATGGCTGGAATGAGCCTGCTCTAAACCATGTGAGGTATGTTATATGGCAAATCGGGAGGAGCCTAAAAACACCCCAAATGTTGTAAGGCTTGTGGAAAGGCTGTAAGAACCGGGAGAGTTCACTGAGCCAGGGACTCACCCAGATGCAGAACCAAGAAGATGGCAAGCGTGCCGCTCACCACCGTGCTGCATGACGCCATTGCTGCGGGAACACTCCTCCTTGCTGCGGACTGCAGGGCTGGAAATGCTATCGCTGCCAAGGGATGCTATCCTGGAAAACCGAAATGCTCTGTTAATAATGCTTAATTTTCAGACCTCGGTGGATGGGGCCCACGTTCCCAGTCAGCACCCACCATCCTTCAATGCAGTGAAGTGGAAACTCATTGGTAAAGTCACCAGAGCCCTGTGTTTCAGCAAAGAATCCAGCTGCAGTGTTCCCCCTAGAGTTTGGTATTAAACATTTCATTTTACTCATCCCTAGGTTTCTGGCATTCATTGGGCTGCAGGTGTTTATATTGCCAAGAGTTCTGTGCTTTTTTGCTTCTCTATAGTGGGTTATCATTGCTCTTGCAGTGATTAAGGCTAAACACTTACAGGGCTGCGTTAGCAAGAGCACAGCCAGCAGGCTGAGGGAGATAATTATTTCCCTCTATTTGGCACACCTGAGGTCTCGTCTAGGATACAGGATCCAGTTTTGGGCCCCTAGTACAAGACAGATGCCAAACTGGACAGAGTCCAATGGGATGGTGAGGAGGTTGAACACATGATATACAGGGAGAGACAGAAAGCTGGGTTTGGTAGGGAGAAGAGAGCCAAGACGGGATCTAATTTCAGTCTCCCATTATCTAAAGGATATTACCTAGAAGAAGGAGCCACGTTCTTCTCAGATGTGCACAGGAGAGGAACAGGAGGCAGCAGCCATAGGGTGCAGCAAGGAACTGTTGACTACATACA
>NW_009207157.1:2597-10367 GCF_000690835.1 Fulmarus glacialis | reverse complement strand
CCTGCTGAAGGTGGTTCAGCATTGGAATAGATGCCAAGAGATGCCAGGCAATCTCCACCCTTGGAGATGTTCAGAAGTTCCCTGGACAAGGCCCTGAGCAACGTGTTGTAGTTTTAGAGTCAACCCTGTGAGCAGGAGGCTGGACTGGAGACCTCCAGAGGTCCCTTGCCATCTAAATATTTCTGTGTCATTTTGTGATTCTATGATTAAGGCCATCTTTAGGCTGTTATTAACATTTTTCTTTAGTTTGTTTTCTGTCTACTTATTTCTTACCTTAAAAATCTCAACAACCACCAAGTCTGATGTTGTTGGAAAGACTTGCTTGAATTCTTAGGACTATTCAACAAAAAGTCTGGGGAGAAGGGAGGAATGACATCCAAAAGAACAAGTTGCACTGATGGTAACAAAACCTTAAGTGGGAACTGGGAGCTAACTATATGTTAAGGTGAGTTATCAAATTAGATGAAGTATCTGACTGTAGCAGAGACCAAGTGCTGGTATCAGCTGCAGCTGGGTGGGCTGACAAGTGAAGGTGACCACGGCTGCTGGTGCGAGGAGACTACCCAGCCCTCCATCCCTAAACCAAGGCATATATCACAAAAAGGAAGCCAAGCAGGTTAACTGGTCTGACGAGCGAGCAAAAACAGTGAGGCAACCTCACTTCTCTGAAAGCAGGCACTCCCTGTGCCAAGAACGTGATAGATTGAAGGCTGGAGGCATAATGAGATTAAACTCAAAAGAAATGCAAGAATAATTTTATACAATATTTCTATGTATTATGTGCAATATTAAGTATAATATATTCTATTAGAGGATAATTTAATATTGAAATTAATTTAAATGACCAGAGCACATGAAACTATCAAAGAGTAGATGAAAACATCAGCCCTACATTTACAAGGAGATCAGGTCAGTGTGACCGACAATCTGAAAGCTAGACAGATATACACACATGCACATAAGAAAAATACAGGTGCAAGAGCAAGGCAGCAGCCATGTGCACCATCAGAAGAGAAATAGATGGCAAAGGCACAGTCAGAGAAGATTTGTGGCTTGCCTCGTGCAAAGCAAAAAACCCATCCCAGCCCCAGGGAATATTTGCATGAGCTGTTTTGTGCGAAAATAGTAAAACAAAGGAGCCAGTGCATGTGATTGGAGATCACTTCTAGCAAGATGCAGTAGCAGTGACCAAGCAGTTTGCTTGGTTATGCTACGGAATAAAGAAAGGGGCAACAACAAGGCATCTGTATGCATCTCACTCTGAAGAAACATCTGTAACTGAGAACTGGCGTAGGGCCCTGAGTAAGATCCATTCCTGAGCCGATAGAAGAAACCTCGCCCCTGCTGTGAACACTCGCGTCACCTGTCCCAGTGGGACCAGCAGGAAAAGGCAGCCCCCACTCTAAAGTGATACCTACAAATGAACAGGGTCAGTGCTGGGTTTCGAATATTTTAAGTCATTAAACTTTATATAAAACCTGAAGGTAATGGAACAGGTGAAAATTAATGAAATCGCTGAGTCACACAGTCACACATCATTTTGTTTTGGCTGGGAATCTCTGTTTTTCTGTCATCTTATGGCTTCAGTTTGTTCTTCGCCTTCTTGCTACCTGGTTATTGAGCAAAACCACACAACCTGAGCACCGTGGGACGGGTGAACTGCTGACCTTGCGCAGCTTGGTAGATGCAGATTGATGCACCTTTGTTTTTCTGTTTCTTCTCGTGGTTTCACATGTTCTGCATTCCTACTTCATTCATACTAATCTTTGTATTTCTGTGGCAGATCTCTACAATACGGTGTTTACCATCTACATATTACAAGTCAGTGGGGAAAATGGGTTGCCTTCTGCTAGCATTACTTTTATACACTTTCTCTCTCTCCCTGTTTATCTCTACTTCTCATGCATGCCACTTCCTATTTTTCCTCTGTCTTTCTATCTCCTTCTGTATCCCTCCAGGCCAGATCACAGGCAATGCTACTCTGGAATTTACAGATCTCGGTGAGCAAGACCGAGATGTTAACTGAGCAAGCCGCTCTCATTAGCGGATGCTTGTAGCAGGCCTGCAGCCTCCTTAGAGACAGCCCAGATGTATCTTATGGTGGTACTCATAAATTAAGTGGTGTCAGGGAATGTCCCCAGGCACTGGAACACACTCATCAGTCCTGTTAAATTGCTAGAACATTTCCTGACACATTTTTGGCCCAGGACAACTCTCGCTCTCCGGAGCAACTCCTGGGATGCATTTAGGTGTTAGCATGGGCCAGGGACCACTCCCATTAGGTGGCTGGCATGTAGCCAGTTCATTTTGGAGGTTAAGTGAGTTTAATAGCCCAGACCATCTCATGCCAGTTGGCCTCTGTGCCAGAAACAGTCCAGGCGTAGTTGATTTATTAGCAAGTCTAGCGATGGAGGAGCAGGGCTCCCTCCCAAGTGAACATTGATTTCCATTCCATTTTAACTTCCCCCTCTTATTAAACTGGTTTAATTTCCTTCTTGACTTATTTTAATAATCCCTGTCTCTCTGAGGAATAGGAAAAGGAGAGCTGAGGTAGTGAGCGGTCTTGCTCTGGGGAATGATGCCTGCAGGACCGAGTCTGGCCTGGAGAACATCTGCTTGCGAGAGGGGCCGGCAGCCCCTCGCACCCTCCAGCACTGAGCTCCAGCGGGCAATGGCTGCAGAGAGCTCTCCCCCGGGCTGGCACCGGCATGACACAGGAGGAAACTGAAACTAAAAAAAAACCCCCAAAAACTCAGAAACCGCTCCTGGTGCAGAATAGGCCATTTCCCTCTCTTGGTGTGTTCCTGTGCCTCTTTCATGCAGTGCGGTTTTCTTGTTTTCTTCTCTCGCTCTTGCTCGTGGCTGTGCTTTTGATCTGGCAGCAGCTCGCTCTGCCGGGGAGGGGGGGCCTGCCAGCCATCCCTCCGCACAAGGGCTCCACGCCCCAGCCCTGCCGCTGCGCTGCATTTCCCCGTGCCGTGGCTGCCAGGCGAGAGTTGAGGGACGCAGCTGCCTCTTGTCCCTGCACATCAGTCGGGCTTGGCTTTGGGGCTCTGGGTTTCGGAGGATCACTTCTCTTTTTCCTCAGCTTAAACATCTAAAGCAAAGCTGATCTGGCTTTTCGACTGAGTAGCGGTTTCTTTGAAATTACTTATTAACGTTAAAGTAAACGTATGTGAGCAGCAGGCGGGGTGAGAGACCAAATGCAACAAAAATAGCCAGCAGAGAGCAAAGAGACGATAGCAGTGAAGGTCATTTCTCGGGCCCCACTGTCCCCCCCCAGACTGGCCGACTCTGCCTCGATTTCCCCTTGAGCGTTCATCTGAGAGCAGCTCGGATGGAGCTGCTGGGAGAGGGAGGTGCTGGAGCAGGGTCCGCGGGGCCAGGCGGGTGGAAGCTGCGGATCCCCCCAGAGAGAGGTCCCACCGTCAGGACGAGGCAGGGCGGCAAGGCCAGCGTGTCAGCGCCAGCCAAACTCTCTTCAGCCATGAAGTCCCCCTGGCCTAGCTGTGTGCCTGGGCCCACGTGGAGGCCATGAGAAGAGGCTCCATCTCCACAGCCCAGGCTGCTCCCTACGGCCTCTAACCCCTCCGGTGGCCTAAGGGGAAGCCAAGACCTGTCTTTGCCTCGCAGGCGTTTCAGCACTTGCTTTCTGAGCTTTTCTGCCTCTGCCTAGCCCCTCTTCTTTCCTGCTAACCCTCCTCTTTTTGGCTCCGCAAACCATCTTTCATCCTGCAATTCGCAACTGCAGCCCAGGGGTGACTTTCTAAAGCCACTGGAGGCTGTGACTAGCAAAGGCACTGAGATGCCCTCCGAAGGCAGGCCCTCCATCGCCCTCCCAAGCCATGTGCATGCTTGGGATGACATTCAGGTATCATTAATGCAGCTACCAAAATAGGAACAGCGAGATCTTACCATGCAGTTTTACTTGATGTGCAGCCCAGATGGGAAAAGGGTCTATGTACATATTGATAAGGTCAGCACAGAAAAATGGCATATATCTGCACATTCAGACCAAAAATACATCCCTTCTTAATTTTTCGCTGGTGAATACAGGGTCCCCGTGCGAGGCTGTGGCAGATCGGGTGGGCACCGTCCCTGGGTGCCCGGGAACCACGAGTGGGAACGGAACGGATGCTCAATTTAGATGAGGCAAGCCCTGCCGTGCTGCAGGCAGCTTTGGCAGCCATGTTTGTGAAACACTGGGGAGGATAAAGGAAAAGTCTGTGAATTGATTTGAGGCTAATGTGCACCAGGGACTTAAGAGGACTGTTCAGTTGATAGTTGAGAACATTAAGTAGTAACCTGAGCTCAACCTTAATGCACCATATAGAGGAATATCTGAGTTGGCTGATGAAGGTTGAGTAGGGTACACCACCCGAAAGTTGAAAAATTCAATCCGAAATGAAACTCCTGTTTTCAACAGTGCAGCAGCCCATGGAAGGGGAAGGCAAGTCTCTTCTCTGGTGTCCTTAAATTGAAAGGATCCTTCTTTCTCCAAGAAATCCTGCTCGCTCATCCCTGAGCTAGTGGATCAGGCTGCATCGGCAGCTGGTGTGAGGCAGTGAGCCAGTCAGCCTGGATTAGCAGAACAGACCCCTCCGGTCTCAGCACGTACAGATGTAAGCAGACATCTCTAGTTAGTTAGAGACTGGCATCTTCTCATTTTTCAGGCTTTTTTTAGAATAAAGTTCCCCTTCCCGGAGGGCACGTAGAGAATGCTAGCAAATGGCAGCTGGTGGAGGGCTGCTCCCCAGTGCATTTCCAGCCCTTGGGGATATATGGTCACCAGTGACAGGCCTTCATATTGGACATTTTTCCCTGTACGTGGGTTTAAAAGATTTGTGAGATCCCCAGGCTCTGAGGCAGGTTGAGCTTTTCGTAGCTCCCTTTTTTTTTCCCCTTTCAGGGAAAAATCCAGGGAGACCAACACTTCTTAGTTAAAACTAAAAGGCCTCGGAGAATTGCGCAGCCAGAAGTCTTATTGAGTAAAGGTTCAAGATGGTTTTACATCAGACCTTTAAGTAGGGCAAAACCAATCCACCCGTGCCGAAACAGCAACTCATGTGGAATAGTAAAGTTCGTAACATTAAAAAAACCGAAAACAGTTTGGCTTCTTTTCTCAGCGAAAGAAAGAAAGAAAGTTCCCTTACCTCTTTTCCTTCCTCTCTGCCTCTCTGTTTCTGTCTCCTTGTGTTTGTCACCTGCCGTAATTGATCTCACTCAGCTACAGCTGAAACAAAAGAGGAACGAAGTTGATGTTCAGAAAGCAGCTCAACAGGCGTTGGCCTTGATGTCTCCTCCTCTCCAGCTGGAGCATCAGCAAGGTCTTGCAGCCAGTCCAGATTCTGCTGACATCTGCCAACTTCTCTAGGTAGATGGTGATTTTCCAAATGCATGTGATTTTGACTCTGGGTGTGAATAAAAATGGAGACCATAACGGAAGGCGATGTATTGCAGCGCCTGGCAAGAATGAGTGTGTAAAACAGAGAGAGCCTATTGGCCATATGGCAGCTGATGGGAGGCTGTGATGGGGCTGAGACTTAAAAGCGAGCTGTTAGAAACTGGTTCTGCTCTACTGACAAAAAAAGCTCGGAAATTAACATGTTAGCTGAGCAGATCCGGACCCAGCCCGCGCCTCTGATATTCTGTAAGAGCAAGCCGACCTCCATTTCCCAGGCTGTCTCCTGCATCACCGCTAAGAGGAGGCGCCTCTGAGGAGTGGGCCATGGACCTGATCCCAGGGGTTGCACAGGGATAATAACAGAGTAAGAGGGGACCCCTGACAATATGTTAGGGGCACCTGTCGTTGGAGTATGGGTTAGAGTTGGGGAGAGATGAGACAATATTTTCTTTATGGCAGTGGTGGGCTGACCTTGGCTGGCCACCAGCTGCCCACTCAGCCGCTCTCTCAATCCCCCTTCTCAGCAAGGCAGAGGGAGAAGACAAGATGAAAAAAACCTCATGGGTCAAGATAAGGATAGGGAGATCACTCACCGGTTACCATCACGGGCAAAACAGACTCACTTGGGGAAAGATTAATTTAATTTATGGCCAATTCAAAACAGAGTAGGTTAGTGAGAAATAAAAAGAAAACTAAAAACACCTTCCCCCACACCCCTTTTCTTCCCAGGCTCAACTTCACATCTGACTCTTCTGCCCCTCCTTTCTCCCCCCGAGTGTTGCAGGGGGACAGGTAGTGGGGGTTGTGGTCAGTTCATAGCACTTCGTCTCTGCTGCTCCTTCCTGCTCACGCTCCTCCCCTGCTCCACCGTGGGGCCCTTCATGAAGTGCTCCAATGAGGGTCCTTCCCACGGGCTGCAGTTCTTCATGTTCATCTTGACATAAGAAGGACATTTTTTACAGCGAGAACAATCATTCACTGGAACAACCTCCCCAGGGACATGGTAGAGTCCCCGTTGCTGGAGGCTTTCAAGATGTGATTAGACAGAGTACTAGATAAATCTCATCTAGGCCCCCTTTCCCATGAAAAGCTGGACCAGGTGATCTTTCGAGGTCCTGTCCAAACTGGGCTGTTCTATGATTTGATGATTCTAACTGCTCCAGCGTGGGTCCTCTGCACGGGGTACTGTCCTTCAGGAACGGACTGCTCCAGCGTGGGTCCTCCATGGGCCACAGCTACTGCCAGAAAACCTGTTCCAGCATGGGCTCCTCTCCATGAGCCACAGCTCCTGCCAGGAGCCTGCTCCAGCATGGACTCTCCAGGGGCTGCACTTTCTATGATTTGATGATTCTAACTGCTCCAGCGTGGGTCCTCTGCACGGGGTACTGTCCTTCAGGAACGGACTGCTCCAGCGTGGGTCCTCCATGGGCCACAGCTACTGCCAGAAAACCTGTTCCAGCATGGGCTCCTCTCCATGAGCCACAGCTCCTGCCAGGAGCCTGCTCCAGCATGGACTCTCCAGGGGCTGCACTGTGGATATCTGCTCCAACGTGGACCTCCATGGGCTGCAGGGGGACAACCTGCATCACCATGGTCTTCTCCAGGGGCTGCAGGGGAATCTCTGCTCCGGCGCCTGGATGGAGCACCTCCTCCCCCTCCTTCTTCACTGATCTTGGTGTCTGCAGGGCTATTTCTCCCACATTTTCTCACTCCTCTCTTTCACAGCTGCTGTGCAGTGTTTTTTACCCTTTCTTAAATACCTTGTCACAGAGGCACCACCACCATCGCTGATTGGGCTCAGCCTCAGCCTGCAGTGGGTGGTTCTGTTTCGGGGCTGGCTGGACATGGCTCTGACTGACACGGGGCCAGCTCCTGCTCACATCTCACAGAAGCCACCCATGCAGCCCCTCCCCTACCAAAACCTTGCCATGCAAACCCAATACAAGGTTACTCTTAGGTAACCTGTACCACTGCTGAATCTCAGCTGTTTCCCTTCTCTGTAGGGTGGAGGAGGGGGCTTTTGTGGTTTTCCACCCACATTTGGTGTCTCTCTCTCTGAATCCCAGCCTCAGCCAAGACGGCGGAAACCCACTGAGCCCCAGACATGGCTGAGATTTCATCTCTGTGCCGCCCACTCTTCTCCCCCTGGCAGTGACTTGCCCCTTTGTCTGGAGGATGGGGGTGCGAGACGCAACCAGGCTTTGGAGGAGCAGGGACAGACAAACACATGGAGGAGCAGGGACAGACAGACACAGCACCGAGGTTCATAATGTGCCACCAGGTATGAAAAGAAGAGCACTGATCAGGCCTCGAGCGCAACAGCTGGTCCATTGGTTGTGTCTTTGGAGAAAGACGAAGCCGTCCCA
>NW_009207157.1:0-2585 GCF_000690835.1 Fulmarus glacialis | reverse complement strand
GGAAAGAGCCACCTGGAACTTCCCAGTGTGGGATACAGGCTGCGGGACAGGGTGGGATGGGACGGGATGGGATGAGGTGGGATGGATGGCTGCTTTGCCAGCGTTTGAGAGCCTGTAAAAGCCCTTTTCTGAGACACGGCTCTCCTGCAAGAGCTTGCCACATCACATCAGTATCTTCAAAACGCTCTCATATGCCTGCAAATAGCAACGTTCCTTCTGGTCTCTAGCTGCCAGAGAAGGGCTGTCCTGGGAAAAACAGAGCTGAGAAAAGTCAGGTTGGGATAGTAAGACCCTGGCGTCTCGGGGCTGGGGGCTCTGGGGCATTGAGCTAATGCCTCAGTTTGCACGGATTCTGGCTTGCGTTTTGTCTCCCCAGCATGCTGTAATGCAGGAACACTGGCTTGTTTTTAAACAGTTGGTTTATGTCACTGCAAATATCTACCAGAAATAGCATTCCCTGAAGGGGTAAAGCTTCCAAAACACACTTGAACTTGCTGCAGAGAGGCAAGGAGAAGCAGGGCTGTGGGTCTGAGGTAACAAAGCTGCAGGCCTGGCCCCCACACGGACGCATTTTCACGCCAGGGGAGGAATTCAGGAGGGAGCCTCATCTCTCAGAGCTGCTACAGCTGTGTGGTGAACAGGTACCTCTGGGACCGAGGGTCACAGCGTGCGGTGATGTGTTTGCATCACTTTCATCCAAGCATCTCAAAGCACTTTGCAAGCATTAATTAAACATTAGAATCCAGTAGGGATGAATAATATTAGCCAGCCAGTCTCTCTTCTGAATGTAATATTTCTCATAAATATTTAACTGGTTTTTAAATTCCGTGCGAGTCTGATTCTCACCTCACTGGGAGAGTTGCTGTACTGCACCCGTGGGGAAAGTGGGGCTTATCCAGCATCACACACCGACCCTGCGGCAGAGTGAGAAGAGGAGCCTGAGCACTACACACCGCTCCCCCCCAGCCAAGTTTGTGGCTGTCATGTTTCCCTGTTTTCTCCCCTGCAGAGACCCTCCCCACGCACCCCGCGCTGTCCCTCTTTGCTCTAGTCCCATCACCAGCAATATTTTTGCAAACTGGGGTTGGCGAGTAACAGATTCCTGTAGGCCTCAGTGGAGAGAGGAGGCTCCCAGGCTATGCTGGGTGGAGGTCACAGTCTGCAGGGACACGAAGTCTCTCCGAGGAAGTGCAAAAAAGGGAGAAAAGGGTCTTAAAAATCAGATGCTGAGAAGGACTTTTTACTGACTCCAGTGGAAAGCCAAGAAACCTCCAGAGGCAGTTTCATTAAAACCAAGTTCCCTGCACATCAGTGAGGGCTAGGAGTGTGTCTGTGAACTCTGATGGGTAAAGGATACCCAGATGTATTGGAAAATTAGTGATTGCTCAGTGGTATTGGAGAGAAGGAGGGACAAGTGTTGAACACAGCATGAAACCCATATCTTCAGGCACCTGAATGTCAGCGGCTTCAAAGGCCAGGAACTTTCTCTTTGCAACAGAATAGCTGACACCTGTTGAGCTTGTTGCATGGCATTTCTGACGCTAGACGTGGAGAGCTAGAAACAACGAGCCGTCTGGCGAGGAGGCCTGGTGATTTGCCCCAGCACAGCTATGTACCTCGGAAAGGAGGAAGGCTCCTAGGTTATGCTGGGGGGAGATACCTCTCTGCAGATGCTTGGAGTCTCCTGCAGAAGCTTAAATTGGGAAGAGAGGACTCTCTAAGCAGATATCATGAAGGTTCATTTGCTGATCGCAGTGGAAAATCAGGAAATCTCCGGAGATGTTCTTCATGAGCAAGGAAGCATGAGCAATGTATTTTGGCAGGAGGTGTGAAGTCTGATGGAGAAAGACTAGCCAGATGTGCTGGGAAGTCAGGGACTGCACGTGGGCACTGGAGAAAGGGATCGTCCAAGAATCACCAGCTGCAAAAGTGTGTCACCCAGAGTGACAGGGGCTAAAGTGAGCCTAAACAAAACCAAGCCGATGTTAAAGATGTGCCAGAATGCAACAGGCAGGAGAGAGGTGGCTGGGACAGCTTTTAAGGACCTGTATGGGACGGATATTAGTTACTATCTTGCTATTAATGACCTTGGCAAAAGGAAGGGGGAGAAGTTGGTGACAATATTTGTTGTGATGCACATCTGGAGGGGTTTCATCAGTACAGAGGGTCTGGAATATCGCCAGGAAGCAGCTTGAGGCTCGGAGCATTAAAGTGGGATGCAATTCAATAGCAGATGCCAAAGGGTTTTGCTTCTGAGTAGTAATCACAAGAGTTTTTGCTTTAACTTCCTTAGCTGAAAGCAAAGGGAGGAAGGACCTGGGCGTATTAAGCGGTCACTGGTGAGCTGAGTCACGGGAGTTCACAGCACGAAAAGAACAAATGATGGATGTACCTGATAATGCAAGCGCGGGTGGGCGGGAAATCCTCGTCATGCGTGGACACTAGATGGCGGCATAAACCCGGGCCAAGGAAAGAAGGCTCCTTATGCCGGGAGGGCGGGGAGGCGCAGCAGCAGCCCCCGGCGAGAGGCAAGGGCCGGCCAGCCCCACCGTGCCCCTCTCCCCGGGCTGCCGCCCGCCCTCACC
>NW_009207156.1:0-2512 GCF_000690835.1 Fulmarus glacialis | reverse complement strand
GAAGGCTTTGCTGAAGTCCAGGTAGACGATACGCACAGCCTTTCCCTCATCCACTAGGCGAGTCACCTGGTCATAGAAAGAGATCAGGTTGGTCAAGCAGGACCTGCCTTCCATGAACCCATGCTGGCTGGGCCTGATCCCCTGCTTCTCCCGCACATGGCTTGTGAGCGCCCTCAAGGCGAACCGCTCCATAATCTTCCCTGGCACCGAGGTCAGGTTGACAGGCCTGTAGTTCCCCGGATCCTCCTTCTGGCCCTTCTTGTAGATGGGTGTCACGTTGGCAAGCCTCCAGTCATCCGGGACCTTCTCTGTTAACCAGGACTGCTGATAAATGATGGAGAATGTCTTGGCAAGCTCCTCCGCCAGGTAGCTCAGTACTCTCAGATGGATCCCAACCGGCCCTGTAGACTTGTGAGCATCCAGGTGGCGTAGCAGGTCGTTAACTGCTTCCTCTTGGATTATGGGGGATTTATTCTGCTCTCTGTCCCTGTCTTCCAGCTCAGGGGGCTGAGTGGCCTGAGGATAACTGCTCTGACTATTAAAGACTGAGGCAAAGAAGGCATTAAGTACCTCAGCGTTATCCTTGTCCTCGGTGGCAATGTTCCCCCCCGCATCCAATAAAGGATGGAGATTCTCCTTGGCTCTCTTTCTGTTGTTCATATATTTATACCAAGGGCACTCATAAATATCATGCTCTGCATGTATGTAGGTAATATTCTGTGAAATTTGTGAACCTAACAAATTTGCCCTAACTTAGGAAGATTGTACTTGAACATAGAAAACATGTTAGCAGTGATATCTAGGCCATCTAAAACAGTCGTCTTGCCCCAACTTTAGACCAGGCATGTACACATCATTCTAGAAAGACATTTATCTAGCATTTTCTTGAAAATACTCTGTGCTGGGAACTATAACTTTCTTAGCTCATTGTTTTTGGTGAACAACTGTTTTCAAAGTAAGGAAAACCGTGGTTTGTTCTTCCTTTCCCTAATGGTTAACCAAAATTTAGTGTTGCCATTTAAGATAATTGATTCCTGTCCCCTTCTAGGTAGCAATCCATCACTGATGTCTTTGTGACATATGTGACTCTTTTTATTTCTACTATCAGCTCTCTGTTTTATAGATTAAACAAATAAAGCTATCTCAACATATTTTTCATTCATTTTCATTGTACTTTTCATTGTAGATTCTAACAGTCTCCTTGACAGGTAGTGCCAGTCTGAGTTCCACTCCCATTGCAGCCTTTCTAATACAATGTAAAGGGAAAGCACTGTTCTGTGTGCCTTCGTGTTGTACATTTTGGCCTTATTAATTATTAAAGATTCTATATGCCACTTGGTGAGAATTAACAAAATAGAAAATGGAAGTTTCTTAAGCTGATTACATTGTCCTGATGTACACCTCTGTGCTGAGATTGAAAGTAGCTTAAATACCTAGAAGTGAAGACCAGTAAAAACAGAATGCTTGTAATTCAACAGATTTAACTAGTCTTGAAGATTTCCAAAAGTGATTAAAGTAGTTGTGTCACATAGGTGTTAGAAGTAAGATTAAATGTTTTAAACATGAGAATA
This sequence comes from Fulmarus glacialis, assembly GCF_000690835.1. NCBI lineage: Eukaryota > Metazoa > Chordata > Aves > Procellariiformes > Procellariidae > Fulmarus > Fulmarus glacialis. Next base: position 941 of record NW_009207156.1, on the reverse strand, counting down.
AGATGCAGATAATTTTGAAGTGTATAATAAAATAAAACAGAATTACTATTGTGTAAAAGGGAAGTCCAAACTCAAAGCTCAAGGACAGGAGTTGATCTCTGCTGCTAGTTTGACAAGAAATAGGCAACAACTATGATACTTGCCAAACTGCCTGAGCTAAAGAAAACCAATGTAAAAGCTTTGCTAACAAACTGAGGTTTGGATCTCTGATTGATGCTTCCATCAATCACAGAAATGTTGCAGAAAGAGCCAATATAATTATCATTGTATTACTACTGACTTTTTGAGAGAGTATGTAACTATTGCCTCATGCATATGTGTGTTAACTGTAACTCAGAGCTCCTTTTCTACAAAGCAGCTGGCTAGTGTGTTGTTTCTCATTCTTTATCTGCATATTTACTTATTCCTAAATGTGGTGCTTGATATACCATATGGTACATTTTTTTTCAGTCAACTGACTTCTGTCCATTTTATTTTCCACAATTTTAAAAACTTACAGGTAAAAAGAAAGGCCTGTTTCACCTACAAAAGAAGAAGCATGCCAATGAGATTTGACATTTGATTGTTCTGAACCCCAAAATAATCATACTAATATAACTACATGAACTTTTTTATATTAAGCACCTCAGTAAAATAGTATTACCATTCATAGCAACAAGCCACAGCCCTTTTGCTAACTGTGCCTTACATGGCTTTTCAAAACTCCCATCAAAGTGATCTCTAACTTCCTAACTTGTGTGTATATATTCAGTTGCAAAAATCAAAATGGATGAAACATAAAGGCCAGAAAATTTAACAGGGTCTGGGCTGAAGAAGTTTTCACAATTACTTCACTAAAGGGAAGGTAATTATGGGTGTAGGACTCAAGGAACCAAAGAACTCTATTTACACACACAACTTTGTTGTGGTTTAAGCTGGCAAGCAGCCAAACCCCACGCAGC
>NW_009207155.1:0-6928 GCF_000690835.1 Fulmarus glacialis | reverse complement strand
TTAGCCTGGAGAAGAGGAGGCTCAGAGGAAACCTTACTGCTCTCTAGAACTACTATGCTCTCGGTCTCTTCTCCCAAGTAACAAGCGATAGGACAAGAGCTCAAGTTGCGCCAAGGGAGGCTTAGATTGGACATTAGGAAAAATTTCTTTACTGAAAGAGTCATCAAACATTGGAACAGGCTTCCCAGGGAAGTGGTTGAGTCACCATCCCTGGAGGTATTTAAAAGACGTGTAGATGTGGTGCTTAGGCATATGGTTTAGTGGTGGACTTGGCAGTTCTAGGTTAATGGTTGGACTTGATCTTAAAGGTGTTTTCGAACCTAAACAATTCTGTGATTCTATGATTGCACAGAAGCAGCATGATCTACAACAAGGTAAGAGCCCAGACTGACTGAGAGGAGAGGAGATGTTGCTGGGGTTGAGGGTTGTGAATGCCTTCATAATTTATGCAAACACTGGCACCACAGAGATGCGTGTCTGCTAGCCCAGCTGCCTTCCACCCCACATTCCCCTTGTCTTCCATGATGCCCAGACCCTTCCTCATCATAATACCCTGTGGAAAATGAGAAACAGTCTTGTAAAGTGGAGAGACCACCCCAAAGAAGCAGTCAGGTGCCATCTCTGAGGAGACCAGGGTTGGTGGGGAGCACTACCCAACCCCACAGCAGGGTTGAGGATGAAAGCTTTGTGATTCCTGCAGCTTCTGCATCCATTCAGCAACCTGGCGGAAAGTGGAGTGCCAGCCCTCAGTCTTACCATTCCTGCCGGAGACATGCCAAGAAGATGCATCACCTGCTCAGGATCTCATGGCCCTGTGGGGCCGTACTGCATGAGGGAGATAAATCTGCATCACTGCTTCAAGGCTCCCTGTCCCATGGTAGAGCTTTCTGTGCTGTGTGCTATGTCCAAATATTTGGGGATAGTTTGGGGCCATCCTCGCTCTTTTTATCAGCTGGGGACTTAATCCCCTCAAGAGACAGAGGATCCTGTCTGGCCTAAAACCTAACCCTGCTCCCACACAGCTTCAGTAACACAGGGTTAAGGCAGAGCTGTGGTCACAGATGCTCTTGATTGTCCTTGCCCACATACCCTTCAGGAGTCGTTTATCTAGAACAATCAATTTTTCCCACAAAGTCCTCAAACCTGCCCTCCCTGTGCCAGGCTTGCCTTGCCCATCCCTGCCAGCCAAGGCCTGCTCTTTCAGGCTGTCCAGGGAGTGACAGCCTCCTTGGCATTCATCTGTATCCCAGTGCAGGCAGACTTGAGCTCTCTGGGATGGGTGGGAGGACCAGCATCTGCCAGGGACCTGTCTCCAGGGTCAAGTGTAATGGCTGAACCCTCCTCTGCTATCCCTCAAATCTGTACAGGTGTTACCTGGCCATGCTGACAGGGTTGGATCCCACCAGAACTGGCAGGAAGACATCCAGATTATTCATGCAGAAGTCCAGCTGCCCTGCCACAAACGGAGCCTGGAACAAAGCAAGGCAGTAAAGCCCTCTCCCAGCTGCACAACACGCACAGCACATCAGAGACACTCTCAGATTCTTAATGTCACAAAGAGCTCTATGCACACGAAGCCAGAAATCAATCCTAATGTTTGACCAAGCTCCTGCAAGCCAGGAACCCCCTGGACTGATGACAGGTACAGAAGAGCAGAGCTTACTCACAGAGGTATGTCTGAACAAATACTCTTGGTTCTTGTCAAAAGTCCAGTCTCTGCAGAGTTCTTGCACTTACCAGAATGCATCAGCAATGTCATACCCTATGCTGTGTCACCAGTGGCATTCACAAACTTGTGAAGGTTTTCAGGAGTCTAAGGTATCTCAGGGAGGTGCCTTAGCTTAACTTTAATCTGATAAGCTCAGTACAAGAGAGATATTTCGTTGGGGTGGGGGGATGTCAGTGAAACCGTGGAGAACATTGGCGAGAAATGGTGCCAGGCGCTAAGCCAAGCCCCTGGCGCTGCACGCGCTGTGACTGCAAGCGGGAAGTAATTCCCGTGTGTTGGAGAGGGGTGGGAAAAGAAACAAGGTATCCAGAACATGAGAAGATAAACTGGGAAACACATGTCCCTGAGCTGACAAACTCTGATTTAAGCTAAGATCTATTGCACCAGCAGGGGAAGATGCTGCATGGTAGAGAAACACACCTGACGTTTTATTCTTAAACTTAATTACTGCTAATTTTTGTTATAAAACTCTTTAAATAAACCTTTAATTGATTTTATTATAAACTTTGTTTAGTTTTGTGGGAAGATATGAATCACACTGAAATTTGTGCATGAAGGATGTGCTCTCTCCATTGAAACTGGATACAAATGTAAAACAGGGAGTACAGAGGGCAAGTTGGGGGAGCAGTATCTGAAGACACTTTTAAAGATCTGCAGGAATTTCTGTCTGTCTCATACCAGCTGGTAACCCATGGCAAAGAATCACAGTGTCCATCCTGCAGTAACAGGCAGAAGTGATGAACTCCTAGTCCAGGTACCCGAGATGTTAGCACCCATCCAAAACAGCTACCTGCAGCTTCCACCGTGGTTAATGGCCACCGACGTTCCCCGCCCTGCATGCAGCTGCCCTTTCACACATCAGCATTGTGAGCCTGTTTTGCTCCCAGCCAATCTGCAGTTATCACTGAAGTACTTATAGATAAACCACAGGAGATGCCAATGAAAACCACTTTCTTATTCCCATCAGAGACCTGAGGTAGGAGAAAAAAGGGGAAACTGTGTTGTGCTGGTGAGAAAAAACATCCCTCCCTGTATTAGATTGGCAAGGGGCTCTGAATCACCCTGGTGAAGAACGGATAGTGCAGCCAGGAATGGAAAAAAGAGGCTTCTCAATGCACTGGTTGAAAGAAAGCCACCACCCTTGCTGGGAAAGGTGGACAAGGGGCCTTTGCACCACACTCTTCCAGGCACTGGGACAGGAGGGACCTCACCTGAGGCACAACGCAAGCAGGAACCTACCTGTACTGACTCTTGTTCTGCATTCTGTAACTGCCCTGCTTCTAGATCTCCCCACCACCCCAAGTCCTTGGCGACTTCATCCTCCAGGCCAGTTCATGTATACCTCAAGGGTCAGTCAGACTTCCCTCTTCTCCATCCACTGATCTCACCTTCCTCAGCTCCTTAGTCCCTGTAGAGCACTGTCCTCCGGCCCCTCCTGAGACATCACCGAGGACCTGCAAGGAAAAACAGCCATGCTGCAGTTACCCATGGAGAAAGCTGGATCTCCCCCCAGACAAAGCAGAGGTGCTGGTAGACACTCCTTCCTCACAAACCAGAACACAAATGTCCACACCCTCAGCCCCTTGACCCTTCCTCCAGGGCAAGACTGGACCTATTCCGTACAGCATCAGGTCAGGCAGCGCACACTTCCAAATCCGCTGCTGGCACGGGGGTGCACTGACCAAAAAGCAGGGCTCTGGCTTAACATGATGGCTCAGACTTGAATTTGATCAAATCAGCAGAAGACAGTAAGGTGTCTCTGATCAGGCACAGCACTGGGTGTCTCGGGCCTGGGTGGGGAACGTAGGCTGTCATCCATAAGCAAAGGCTCCACTAGACGCCGTCCGTCTGTACAGAATCCTCTCCTCGGTGCAAGCAGCAGGCCATTTTGCAGAGTCAACTGCAGTCTGTTGTCAAGCCCAGGCAGACCAGCCCCAGGCTCCTTTTCCACCTGGCCTTTGGACTCTTTTTGTAGGGAGAAATGAGCAGCCGCTCAGCAGCTGTACTGCCCACCTAGTAGGCATTGTCCTTGCCTTCTGCTGGCTCCTGAAAGGAGTCAGCCCAGAGGAGAAGGGAGCAGGGAGGAAAGAGCCAGTGTCCGGCCGCAAGGCTTCCTGGGTTCACCACTGGGACTGAGTGGTCAGAGCCTGGAGCATGCCCCAACCTGGGCTAAAGTCCCTGTCAGCCCAGAGGAGGCTGGCTTGGTCACGCAGTGACAGACACTTATCTGAGAGGGATCCTGGCTGCAGCACTCGCTCACAGCTGTTGCTATGTATGTCACATACAAATAAATTATGGTCCTCAGAACAGTCCTCAAAGTAGGGTCCATCATGATGCCGTCAAGAGACTGTGAACTGAGCAGCCAGCAGAGTCAGCCAAGGGTTCATTTCATACCTTATTTCTAACTAGAACACTTATGATTTTATTCCTTGCTCTTGAACCTTATGTAACTCCTCTCCGTAGAATAAAGGGGCCTCTAACATTCAGTACATTCTCCCAGGTCTGTGTATGCATTGAAGGATAACCTACAGGTTTCTCTTTTAACAGCTCGAACTCTTTCTGTCTCTACCTCTGAGATATTTCCAGTCCTCAGATCATTGTCTCTGTCTTCTCTGTATTCCTCAAATGTTCACGTTCTTTTCAGATGAGGTTCCAGATCTGGCTCCACGACTCCAGAGTCTGTTTTCCTCAGCCACAGAAGAGTAATCTTCTCACTGTTCCCCTGTTTACACATCCACAGAGGACAACTTGTCCCTACTGCTCTTGAATCCTTTTCAGCCACTGCTTTGGAGGATGCAGGCCTGTCTGTAGGCACAGCCTGCATTTGGCTGTACTGAGACATGTCAGTCATGCCTATGCTAATAAACTAAAGAAGGCCAGGGACCGTTCCTGAGCACTGAAGTGTGGTCATCTATGCTGTTTAATTATTATTAGAACAACCTAGGCCAATTAACACTTTCTCAAACTATCCCTAGACACTCTTCAGACATTAGCATGCCCTTGGGACCACTCCTGGTAAGCAGTCTGTTCTGGAGAGTTGAATAATAGTGATATGGACAACTCTGGCCCACCTGGCCTCAGGGCCTGAAAATAGTGCTGGACACATTTAGTTAACTAGCATGTCAGAGTAGTTTTGTCCAAATGGGTCCACTCCTGTGAGTGCCCTGCAGGACTGTCCTGGCCTGAGGATTACTAACCCTGTGCCACCAGCCATCATCCACACCTGCTATGAATACTAATGATATATTTACTGCTGAATCATTGAAAATATCTGGGACTAATACTGCTCCTTGCTAAATTCCATGTGAAACTTTCCCTCTTGTGGTGATTTCCCACTGACCCCAGAGCCCCTTGCACAGTCTTGCTCTGTAGTTGCTGCAGCTTAGGACAGCTTAGGGCTGACACGCACAAGGCCTGCCTGTATCTGGCCATCCATCAAGGCAGGCATCCTGCTGCCTTCCAGGCTCAAAAGCCACACACTAGTCTTCTGCTTGCCTCAACCACAGCACGCACTTGCAGGGCTGAAAGCAAACTCTGTGCTTTCCCTGAGCTGTCTCCTCCAGCAATGATGTGTGTGTAACAGGGCAGCTGACCCAGACCTTTTAGCTTGTTAAAGGAAATCTGATGACAGAGAGTGAAGCATTACATTAAAAAGCGCAGGATGCAAATAAAAAGCTATCAACTAACTTGGCAACTCCCTTGAGGACTCCCTGGCCAGTGCAATGCACAAAGCCAGATCTCATGTGAGGGACAGATAAAGCAGATACCAAAGTTTTCGACCCAGGAGACCACCACCACCACCACCACACCCCACCCTGAGCCATCACCAGCTCTGTTCAGAAACTACCAAGGAGTCTTTCCATAACTTCCTGCAGGGGCTTTCAGTTTGTCCCATAATAAATAGAAATGGGGACTAGAAATGCGAACCATAACCCAAGGGAGTCTCCCAGTGTGGTAAGCTGGAGCAGCACAATGTATCCTGCTCTCCAGCCCGTTCTCCCAGGCCTCTGTCAGGCCTTCTGCTGCCATCTGTGGTTGGCCCCAGGTGACTTGCAAGCACCCAGAGCCCTCAGGATGTCCTACGGCTCTGCCTAGGCATCTCCTGACCCCGTTACATCTAGTGCCACATTTGGCTCCACAGCCACTCCAGGAGACCCGAGATAGAGGGAGAGGGGTGTGCTGTCAGTCTGAGGGCAGTGGGGACTGCTAGAGCAGGGTGTCTCAGAAAGGGGTGGCCTCTGAGCGTGGGGCAGGAGCACCCACAGAGGCTGGGCTCCATCCCAGTCCCAGCACATAGCAGAGAAAAGGTTTAAGTGATTAAGGATTAAGTGATTCTGTATCAGAAATAGTGTGGCCAGCAGGAGCAGGGAAGGTGATCGTGCCCCTGTACTCGGCACGATGATGTACTGGTGAGGCCGGCCCTCGAATCCTGTGTTCAGTTTTGGGCCCCTCACTCCAAGAAGGACACTGAGGTGCTGGAGCGTGTCCAGAGAAGGGCAACGAAGCTGGTGAAGGGCCTGGAGAACAAGTCTGATGAGGAGCGGCTGAGGGAACTGGGGCTGTTTAGCCTGGAGAAGAGGAGGCTGAGGGGAGACCTCATCGCGCTCTACAACTACCTGAAAGGAGGTTGTAGCGAGGTGGGTGTTGGTCTCTTCTCCCAAGTAACCAGCGATAGGACGAGAGGAAATGGCCTCAAGTTGCGCCAAGGGAGGTTTAGACTGGACATCAGGAAAAATTTCTTTACTGAAAGAGTGGTCAGGCCTTGGAACAGGCTTCCCAGGGAAGTGGTGGAGTCACCATCCTTGGAAGTATTTAAAAGACATGTAGATGAGGCGCTTAGGGACATGGTTTAGTGGGCATGGTGGTGTTGGATTAACGGTTGGACTTGATGATCTTAGAGGTCTTTTCCAACCTTAATGATTCTATGATTCTATGGTTCTATGAGAGGAGATACTCATAGCGATGAGGAAGGCCAGCCTGCCCAATGTGCCACTGCCACTTGGGACAATGAGACCATTTGCTGGGTCCTGCAGAACGGGCAGAGCAGGTTCAGAGGTGCAGGTGTGCCGCACATCCCAGCCACGAGGCAAAAGGCACCCCTTGCACTGGGGCTGTGGTTGCCTTCCCAGTCTCTGTGGGCTCCTGGAGAGGCCCTGCACAGCAGACGAGCTGTCGTGGTTTAGCCCCAGCCAGCAGCTA
>NW_009207154.1:0-21537 GCF_000690835.1 Fulmarus glacialis | reverse complement strand
TTCGCCTCGGTGGCTTCGAATGAAAATGTTTTGTTTTCATTTACTTTTAGCTTAAGCATTATTGAAATTTTCCCAAAATTTGGGTGAGAGAAAAACAGCTAAACAAAGATTGGTGCAAAAAAAAATCATACTATGAATGAATAAAAGCAAAGATTTATTGTAAAGACTTTTGCAAATTCAACTATCCCTGCTAACTGTTTATGGAAAACTGAAGATTTTGAATGAGTGTGATTCAAGCTTTGGAGAAAATGAGAGCATCTATCCATATATATTTGATAACTAATGACTCAACTGGGAAAACAGATGTTTAACTGATTGTGTGTACGAAACACTGCATTAGCAAGTAAGATTAGAGGTCTCGCTCTGTTTGAAGCAGACTTATCAGCTAAAATATTCTTCATTGACATAAGCAGTGATAAAATCGCGATCAAACTGTATCTCTTCAACTTACCAGATTTTAGAAAACTTGGTGACATGAAGCCACCTATCCAGGAGATGAAACTTTCAGGGTAAGTATATATAACAGATAAAGTGAGTATGAATTTATTCCAGAACACAAGTCAGATTACACTAGTGAAGAATGGAGTCCCTACCGACTGGTGTAGTGATTTGTGCAAGTCCTCAGGCACGATAACGTGATATAAAAACTTGTCATGTAACATTCCTCATTTATAATAAAAAGCAGGAAAATGAAAACCAAAACTTGGTCCTAATACAGTAATGTATTTAATGCGCTTTTTGCAATAGTATTAATCTGTGATATGACATCCATCTATGATATCATCAATGACATTTTTGATACAAAAGGCATCAAAATACATTTCCTGCCTTCAACAAACTTTGGCTTAGGCTCATTCTCAGCCAGAGATGGTGTCTTTGCAGTTAGCACCCTTTGATGCATGTTTTTCTTCCATGAATAAATCTGGGCCTTCAGAGTTTAATTACATGCTCTGTGTTACACACCTAAGACACATTTTTCATAGTGTTCTTTGATGATGTTTGGCAGTAGCAGTACTACTACACAGCAGATTCGTGTGGAGTCAGGTAGTACCTTTCTGAGTAGGAATTAGTACATGTTGGGTACTACTAGGGCAGATGTCTTTTGGGAGCATTGATACCTCCCTTATTTGAACATTTTTCAAATACCTTAGCTTCAGAGACACTTACAGAAAACCTCTTATGTGAGCTGCAAACTCTGCAGTTCAAGCAAATTCTGAATCATTTCCCCCAGCTGTCCACTTCAATAACTCAGAAAGACTGAATGCACACACACACAAAAGGCTGTCATTGGCTACCCAGGAAACGGTTAACTTGACTGGTCCCACAGAACTCAACAGCTGACAGAAGACACAAGAGGAAGGACGGACTTCGGTCTCTCTTATTATTTTAATTAAAATATAAAAAAACCCACATAATATCTTCCCTTCCTTCAAAGAACTTATCAAATTAATGAAATTACGATTACTTCCTTGCATTCTACAGTTTCTTTCTTTAAAGCTATTTCATTTTTTTCTTTAAAATGGATCCTTTTAAAATCAAGTACACATCTCTCCTGTGCAGAATGTGCTTATTAAAAATCAAGCTGTCTAAAATACCTCATATAGCTCAGAATTTCAGAACACCCTGTGTCTGAAGAGGTACATTTATCAGAGCTGAATGCTCCATTGATCCCTGTGCAGAAGACACAAAAGAAATTAAATGTCAGTTACTTAGAAACTGGAACTGATCAACCTCATATATAATACTTTGAAAACAAAAATAGGAATAAAGCACGCCTTTGACATTAGGTTTTGGGCTGCAAAGGGGCTTATAATTAATAATGGAATATTCTTTAAAAGTTGGTTTCATACGGCACAGAGAAGAACAGGCATACTAGATTAGGAGTCCTGTTAGCTCAACACTATCTCCAAAAAAAGATGGGCCTCTGCAGGTAATGATCTGTCTTGTTAAGGACCACCAGATTTCATTTGTTTTGGATCTACTATTAGTTAGTTTCACTTTATGCCTCTTGTTTTTTGCATCTGAAAGGAAAGTAAGAGTTGTTTCCTATTCACCTTCTCATCCTTCTATTGCTTAAAAAAAAAAAGTGCATATGCTATCCAGACTAATTCATCTTGGTAGTATGGATTAAATTAATTTAAATTTTAATTTAAATCTGTGGTGTTGTTTCACAGTATTTCTGCTTATTCATCCCCCTACAGGCATGACCTTGTCCATGAAATACATAAAGGAAAACTTACAGAAATTTGTTGATGAGAAAAACTTACAGTAATTCATTGCTAAGGTTACCTTATGTTATAGCTCATTTCTGTAAGCCAAGCTTTGCTGTCTGTGATAATGAGAAGAGAGGCTTGCAATCTGTAGGGAATACCATTTCCTTCAGCAGCTCCCAAGAGTAGTGCTGTATTGAGGAAAGGTAAAGCTCCTTCAACAGTTTCAGGTAATCTCAGCCGTTCTTGGCAGAAGATGAATTTCATCACATTTCCTAGAATAAAAGGGAAGGTTTGTCGTGTTTTTCAGTCTTTTTGTCAGAGATTAATCTGTGCAAATAAGGGAGAGAGACAAGCAAAATCTGAGTCACACAGTGAGAGAGAGGCTTGCAAGGGAGCTGAAACTAATCTCCAATTTAAGGTTCCTGTGACTTTTTTTTTCTACAGATCCAATGTGAAATGGCAGCTTCAGGAAGCATTAGGAGATCTGTATAGCTCAGGCCCATGGACAGTTTTGCCATTTCAGTGTATGACTGGCTTACATATATTTTTGAGTCTTAAATCCGCTTCATGTAATCGCTTAGAGTTATATCTAATTCTAGGCAGATAAACAACTCCACTAAAGTTGTTGATAGCATTGTACGCATGGTTGCATACTTAATGAATAGGAAGGCTTTCCATGAAAGAGAGAACTGACTTGGCTTCAAATGCTGTTGTAATCATTTATCTTCATCATAAATCATATTTCACTGACAGGAGAGGTGGTAGAAGTCTTGTGGAAAACCCACTCTAGGGGGTCTCATACCTAGAGACAAAAAAAAAAACAACCCACAAAGGTCTTTGATATACAGAAATATTTTCAAAGATATTGAAACTGACTACTTGAGAGCGCTATTTTTCACTTTTTGTCTTTTAGGTGAATGTCTTATCTTCATTGCCACTGGGTACCCAAAAGGACATCTGGTGTGCTCAGATGCCAATGCAATCAGACAGTGCTCTCAAAGGAGAGATGCTAGCTGTCTCTTTCTGTGATATAGTGTGGGAAATGGAAACAAACTTGTTTTCTAATTCTTTTCAGAAATACTGTATTTTCTGGCATGGTGTCAGAAGAAGTAAGATTTGAGACATCAGCATCTTTATTCAGAACATAACCAAAAAGTTAGTTTTATTTTTGATATATTCATATAAGTGTAGGGATTCAGCTTGGGAATTGTAATATATATTACTTAATACCCATTTTATGCATTTAGATAGTGTGATAAAAGGTTAGTGAAAGAGGACTGAAAAGAGGTTAATTTACTATACGCACAGCTTGAATTGCTAACAATAAATGTAATTGATGAGCACCAGCTCATGAAGAAGCAGAACTACAGTCAGCATAGCCCTTATGAATTAACTTCCAGTTTCTTTCAAGAGGGAAATAGCTTTTGTGTCCTACTTCAGCCAGTTGGACTCTGAAAGCTTTATGATAAAAGTCTTTCACACACTGACTTTATTTTTCTTCACGTATTCTTGTTTCAACTCAAACGGCTGTTTATAAAAACAAAAAAAAACTGAAAAGAAATTTTAAAAAACAGTTGAGAGATTCACTAAGGTACATAAATTCATTTTTAACTCCACACCCATTTCTTGAGAGCACTGAACTGCAAATATTATAATTAGGCAATAATAATCTGTGTGAAAGTCATAAGAAACGTAAAACATAAATAACAGCAGCCACATGACAGTTCAGAACTTTATTACAATGGATGTGCCTAAAGATGCCATCCCTAAGGAACAGCTGCACTGTGACCTAGGAAACTTTAGGGCAGCATCTTCTCCTTGGATTCTGTCAAAGAGCACTTGGCAGGGAACAGGAGGACTGAAAATGTAAACCTGTACTTCACTTTCCCATTCTCCAGATCTCTATGTTCTCCACAGACTAGTTCAGACTCTAGTAGTTACTTTTGACCTGTTAAGAAGAGTTACAAAACTCTCTAGAAATTGTTGAAATTCAAGAACATTTTCTCCTGCATCAACGTCATAATCTATAGAGAAGCAAGAGAGCCATCCCTGTCAACTTGTGATTTATTCATGCCAAGGAATGCAATTCTCCAGTAACAGCTCTATACACACCCCCTTCCCTCCAAAAGGGGAGTTACTATAAGCAGAACAAAATAAAAATACAAACTTTAAGGTGAGAGATGCGAAAGAAATGGAAAAAAGTTTAAGAGACACCAATATTTCCTTGTCAACCCACTGACCACTGATGTCAATGGTCTTGGCATCAAAACAGATTGAGAAAAGAAAATACGGTGTTTACCAACATCACACAGGGCTCTGTGAACAAGCAAGAATACAGGCACAATATGGTGAATAAATACAGAAACCTGAGTTTACCTTTAAGCAGTTGCTCTAACAAGTTAGACTAGACCTACTTTAAAAATTGATTTTGTGTAAACAGAAACAAATAGGAACCTGAATGGATGTACCAAGCTAAAGGGCACCCTTTTAAAAACTGTGGAAAAAACCATTGACTAGTATTATACTATCCAGAGAACAATCTACAAAGAGGTCAGACAGGAAAACTCTGGGGTTTGGCTCCAGAGAAAACCACAAGATTATAAAAATGGATTGCAGCAATCATTCAACTTTAATGAAAGACATAGAAGTAACATCATCAAAAACCTGAAAGACCAGCTTTCACAACAGGGGATGAGAATCTGTAGTGAAGTATTTACAGATTCTTTCTAAAAGGGACATACATTGTGTACAGCAAGACTGAACAATATTGCTGACAGACTATGAAGATTAAATTCTAACACTGCAAATGAAGCACTCTGTAACATTTTTTTCTGGCACAGTTAGGGAGGCCAGGAGCTGCTGTTCAGCAGAGGCCCAGAACGACAGCGTAGCTGGTACAGATTCTGGTGGAAATGTGTATGTGCCAATCTGGCAGCTCAGAGAAGTATTTTATACCAGCATTTTTAGGGATTAGTGTGTGCAAACTGTTTGCATTGTCCTGGGCTTCTGGGAAAAGTGGTATAGAATTAAAAAACTACAAGCCTGAGTAAAGCCTTAAGAAGTTGCCTTCATCTGCAACACACATGCCTACAAGTACTAAAACACTGCACTGAACTGGCTCATCATCGCAACCATGCAATTCTTCTCCATTTTGCGGATTTGTTTATTTGTTTTAAGGCAGCCACAGGTTTACTCCATAAGTTTACCTAGTTAGAGTCTGTGCCATTTCAGAGAAAACTTGATTCTTCTCTGCCATAAGAGCTGCAAAACTTTTAAAAATTTAAATGCCTTCTGCTACAAAGAGATATTACATTAATTTGACCTGCTGACAGAACATATAAAACCCCCCACTTTTTCCATGTCACAAAAAACTTTTCAACAACAGATAAGTTTCTATTACTGGAATAGGTCAGACTCCTGAAAAATGTTCAGAAAGAGCAGGGAACAAGACAGATTTGTGGCTATAATAAAAATACAGTACGAATACAGCAAATTCACCCATGTATCAGTATTGCAACTGCTTTCCTAATAGATTTATATTATTTCTGAAAATGTATCAGCCTGTGATATTATGAACTCTGTTTGTTTAAATAAGTACATAAGCAGATAGAGCATTCATTCCATTTATCCGAAAATGGTACCAGAGGTAAAACAAGAAATGAAACATCTCTTAAGTCCAGACTCAGAGAGCAGTACTCACACAGTTAAGAAAACAAATCCAAAAGGAAAAAAAACCACATCAATTTACAAGGGAAATTTCTGTTGACTAATGTGGGAGTTGGACAAGAAAAACGTAACAAAAATACTCCAATGTGCTGTCCTTATTCTTTCCTGTGATTGTGAAAACAGCCTTTTCAGGAGGTTACAAAAGGTTGTGTTCACACTGTCTGTCTGAAGGGCAAGCCAGCTCTCACTTTCAAGCTGAACTTTTCCCATGAAGCTAGTGAAAGTGTGTGTCCAAGTCTAACCTAAGCACACAGAACAACATACAAGTTTCTGAGATTAGTATTTGCACATGAATTCAAACCCAAACAAAATGACAGAATAAAAATAATTTGCATTTTTTACATACATAACATATGCAAATACCTATGTGCAGAAAACACACCATTTGAAGCATATAATACTGTTTATGATAACAAAAAGACAATTTATGATTTCAAAAAGACAGTTTATGACAACAAAAAGCATTGTCTCAGCCTGTGTTATTCACCTCCAAGCACCTAAACTGAAAAACATAGGAAGCACATGTTTTAAAAGTATTTCAATAACAGCAAAACATATATACCAGTTCAAATGCCAGAATCCCTGCTGGTGTGACCCTCTGAGCCCCAAAACACTAGCTCTGTGCAACAATACTGGTTTTTTAATCCCATAAACTTTATGATTATTTTCATTGTTGACCCTTAATTAGGAAAATGACCCTTTTGATCTTGGTTGCATTCTGAAAAAACATTTAACTTTGACCACTCATATACAAAGATTAAAATCTCTGGTTTTTATACTAAAATTGCATGATTGCAGATTCAGCCCTGTGTTGTGTACAAGCAAATCTCTCACCGAAGTAAGTCTCTCAGTTTATTTGGCAGCAAAAGATAGACAGGATTATGCCCGCATTGCTTTTGGAAATGATTCTACAATCTTTCTGCATGAAATAAATGAGAATTCCAATCTTTCTGTTTATATTGGTCAATTTTTTTCTCACTTTGCTCACAAAATAGGACCATGCAGGAAAGTTGGGTGATATATTGCTGCACTTAAGCTTTCAAAATCCTCTGCAATTTTTTTCTTCAGTTTTAAAGAGCAGGTTTTTCTCCCCGATACGTGTTAGCAGCTTTCCTAGAAGTCATAAAAGTCACATGCTTGTAATGGAGGTAAAAGGTTTTTGCTATAGAGCATAAGCATACAGAAGAGTTTGTGTGTATTTTGGAAATTTTAGATGCTTGTGTACAACTATAGTTTGTGACACTGGTGCAATATGCTTCTTGGAAATTCTGTGGTTAACTGTGCCAGATATTGTAAAATCAGTCTGAACTCATTCACAAATAAATATACTCATTAATTTAAAAAAATCCTTTCAATTTGGAATATCAGGTTTGTATTCCACGCAGTTTTCCAGATAAATCACAGTGTTTCCACATAGAATTTTTAACAGAAATAAAATTAAAAACATATGAATTAGGCACAATAAAAAATAAGGGAATTATAGACCAAACATCAAGTTAGAAAATGAGACTATCTGCAAATAAAGCACACAAAATTGACCTTTTTGACCTTAGATGAACTCAAACATAAGCCCCTTTTCTGCAACTTTGAGAGGTATGAAAAATCTTTAAGGCAAATACCTTATAACAGTAAAAACCTCTTTCCCAACCTTCTTTTTGAATGAACTGCTGGGATGTTCCTCTGTTGTACTAGTTCCTCAACTGCTGAATCCCAATTTTCTGAACAATATCTGAGATTTCTCAAGCAGTTCAGAAAGCTGAAAATGAGAGGAGAATTTAATTTAATGTTCTTGACATCACAGTGGATCAGAAATGCCTCACAATGGAATAATACATAGCTCTTACTTTACTACATATCCCATAACTCTGAGTCTCTGATGGTTGTTAAAAATCAGCAGGGACCTGAAACTAGCGTGTGTTACTAGGTCTCACATTTAATACATAATGCAGTCACATTCCAAACAAATAGCTATACTCAAGAAACAAGCTAATAATTCTTCTGAACAAAAGTGTCTGAATCTGTACTTACAGTCCACTTTGTATAGCAGAAGAGAGACTCCTTGGAAAGATTGTCTATACAGTCCATGACTTTTGTTTAGACATTCAACGTATCTACAAAATCATAGTTCTTGCTCTTTGCTGGGAACTCAGTGCAATACCGAGGGCAAGATTCTGCTTTTTATGGCACAGTATTGCTGCGCTCTAAACAGAACTAATTGTCCAAATTTTTCAATTAGTCTAACTACTTTATGGCCACATTCCAACACATCAATTAGATAAATTCAGCAAGCAACAGGAAGCTGGGCCAGATGCAAGCCCAGTGCAAAAAAACAACAGCTCCAGTTTGTTCAGTTTGAATCTCAGGCAAACCTTGAACTACGCTTTCATGTCAAGTGCTACATAACAGCTAAGGGCCACTGTGGGGTATATCCTCCCATGCTAAATAGGAAACCTCCAGAATGTTCCTAGACAAACAGGGCCAGGACAGGGCAGGGGAGGATCAAACTTCTGAAAACCAACCATTTGGCAACTTTTCTAAAAACAAAACAAAAATATTTGTTCCCCGAAAGATAACCAAGCCACTTTCTGTGCTACCTGGCTGCATGTATCCATTCCGTTTGTGCTGTTCATTATGCAATACCTTGGAGAACTGGCAAATACCAGGTGGGAGATGACTAAAGAGTTATTACAGAATCTCTACCCTATGTGATACTTCCCAAAGTTGCACTAAATCTCAGGGCTGATTGCCAAGCCTGGAAGATAGTAACTTTTTAATAGCTTAAAGTATATTGAAAGCTTTTATGGCTGACCTATAGCAAGAAAACAGCAAAACTGTATAATTTATTAGCAAACCAGGTTAGAGTAATATTTCTTCTGTTAAAAGATGCATTCTAGTTCCTCAAGACATGATTAAAAAAAATTCTCTAACATCTTAGTACTCATTAGGTAAGTTAAAGTAAAAGTAAGTTTAAACTTAGTTGTATTACATGTAAGATCTGTAGCCTTTCATAAAACCATTCCCACTTTATGGTTCTAGATATAATTTCTCACACATACAGCACAAAGAATACCTTTGAAACAAAAAGTTCCCAAGTAAGGTTTAATGCTTTCAGAACTCAGTTGCTTATAGACTGATTTTCAGTGGTGCTCAACACATGACTTCTTCACTGTAATTGGTATAAGCACAGGACCAATGAATCAGATCATTAAATCTCATTGGTGATAATCTAGGAAAATTCTTATCTACTTCTATCTAAGAAAAGAATTATCAGTTTCCTTTTCTCTGTGTTTCTTTAAAGGGACATGAAGATCTTACTTACTGATAATTCTGGTACAAAAAGGGAATAAGCATATTGACACTTATTCCAGCAAATTAATATACCTGATATCCTCAATGTATTAAGTCTTAAGATTTACCAGTTTATTTGTACTTTCTTAAAAAGTAATTGTTTTCCCTGTGTGCTCAGATATGATGCTATGAAACAAAGCTATATCTGTGAATATACTCACTAATTCAACGCCCCATATATTCATTTTTCTTTGGCTAATTCACAGTGAGCATACACCATTCCTTTACTGACAGATAATATTATTAAATATTTAGCTCACATAGTAGATAATTTGAGCATTTCTGCTGTAAGTGTTAATTTAGTCATGCTGGTAATCCATGCTGATCCACGTGAGAAAAACTGTAACTAAATTCACACTTTAAGCCACAGGAATCAGCAGCTGAATCAGAACAAAAAATTGCCATCTAACCCACACAGTTGTGGAGAGATGGAACACAGGCACCTAAACAATTGGTCATATTGGCTTTATCCACTTTTTTATTTTTTATGCACTTCCACTTGGGATGCACAAAACATTGTTGGACTGTATCACGTTACTTCCTTTTTCAAATTCTAACTATTACAAAAATAGTATATTCCTTAAATTGAAAGTTGAGTTAAGCATTTTAAATTGAAGAAGTTTGGGAACTGATTCATAATTCCACATATGACCATGCTTCATCCAACTTGTCATGCTTGGAACATGCATACAATAGCAAAGACTTCATGTGCTATTGACCCATGACAAATTCAGACTATTACCTAGAGAAAAAATCTAGTATAACAATATGCAAATTCTTAAGTGGGCTGGTTTTCATTAATACTTCGTAACAAACCAGTCTCAGATTCTCCTACTTCGGTTCCACATTTACGCAGTCTCTTTAGGGTACCTGTGTTATAATATAGCTTGAATACAGCTCTGAAAGCGTGTCTAACTAGTATTAGAAAATGGAATGGATTTTAATTCTATGGCATGGATGAATTTGAATGTTGTATACTAGGAATTGACATCCCATTCCCTCCTCTCAGCATATTGCCTTTTTTATATTCAACTGTAACAAATGCAACAAGGAAAACAAATAGGATAAGAACACTCCAGCCATTTTTCTCCATTGGATGAAGGTAAATCTTTATCTGTTCAGCATATTTTTTTTTAAAACTAGATGCATAACAGGTTAAGCAGGTGTCATAGTGTCTCTCCAAGAGCTAATAGCTCCTGGCAAGTGAGGCAGCAAAGTCTCTTCACCTGATACACATTTTCATGGTAGCTGAACAGGCAACTGCAGTTTCATGATTTGTTCAATTTTCATATTATATTATTCGGAAAGAATATCAATACTACATGTATTAACATCTATAGATTTAATAATTTTTCCTAATTCTCATAGTTTGTAGAAAAACAATACTGATATTTGAGCTATTTTACTACAGTTTCCACTAAAAGTAATTTTGGTATGAGGACTGTGGCAAATCCCTAGAAAACTCAGGAGAATATCTGATGCTGCTTTTCATATGAGGCTGGTGGAAATATGCTTGGATTCACTAAGATCCGTGGAGTTACACTGACATATAGCAGCAAAAGACTGACAGGTGATAAGAAGTGGAATTAGGAAAATACAAAATAAAAATTTTCCTAGAATTCTTCAATCAGTAATGCCATCTACAACTTGACTATCTATAAGTTGGTATATATGTTGCTATATATTATTTGGAAGTGTCTATTATACCCTCCTGCTTTTTAGACACTGAGAATACATGTAAATGACTGAGTGAAAACATGGCTTAACAGCACTACTTTTCATAGAGATATTGTGAACACCTTGTGTTGCTAGTTAGATGTCTCTCTGTGCATAAATGTTACAAAACAGAAGATAAACTCCAGTTCCTCACTTGATTCCCCTCTGTTGAATAGAAATCAGTTCAGTGTTAATTTGGGCTTCTTTCAGAATGAAAGAAAAAACAAAACATTTTTTAATTGTTTGGTCATCTGCCCTGTGGATGGTTCCTTCATCCTTTACACACACATTCTGCAGTCATGGTTTATGAACACTGCTAATCAACACAACTACTATCTACCATTTCATTTTCATCAGGTGGTTGGTATACTGGGATTGTATAATCTTGTTTATGTATTGATTTTTTTTCTTGAAGTTAACATCATTCTATCAAACAATCATGAATCTGACTTTTCATATTTAAATAACTGCAGAGTCATTAATGAAAAAGTAATGCATGATAGTAATTTAAATGGATATTTGAATATTTATGTACCTCTCTGAACTAGAAAGTGATGATACAACACTCATTGTCAGAGATTTTTAATTTAATTTGTGGATTTTTCAAGTTAAGATTCACCAGATTAAAAACCAACAGTAAACAACAAAAAAAACCAGCTGCAACTACAATATTTTGTAGCCACTTCAGCTTGACTCTCCCTAACATGTATGTGAGATCACATCCATAACTTACAAATTACATAAAACATTACGTTAAAAAAGTGTGAGAATTGCGCAATTGTGCAGGGGGAAGAACAGAGAGAAAGACAGTGCTTAGGAGGACATGAATTACTTAACAACAGATTTTCATTTGAAAAACAGCAGGTGCCAAAGGGTAATAAAGATTGTGTAGAAAGCTGAAATGAATACAAATGCTGCAAATATACTGGAAGTGTCTGGCAGTTCTATTCTGCAATGAGTCTACTTGACAAACATTGCTCTGCAGCTAGCATAAACTATTCATCAGAATTAAATATTTAGTTCTGTCATATCTGAGTTATGGGCCTTTGTAAGCCCACCTTTTAGTAAATTGCCAGTTCTAAAGCAATACTACAATATCATTAATCTGCTATGGGCAGGTGGTGCTCCCATCACAATTTGAGTTTTGCATTATGCAGCAGAACGTTCACAAAAGAAGCTTTATGGTTTCAAGATTTAGGTTATCTTTGAACTGTATTACCACTGTGCACAAAATATGACATCTTTAGAAAGCCAGATTATAAAGGTGGATGCACTTTACGGTCAACTGAAAACGTTTCACTGCAGTGGCACATGTTTAAGCCTCTTAGATAAATAAGCAACAGCTCGAAGTAAATATTACGGTTAAATGAACAGCTCTGGAATGATATCTACTTTGGAATATGAGAGAAGTATTAATGTGCTGAGAGACATAGCACTCTCCATGTGTTTAATACTATATATGTCAAAGTATGACAATATATATATCAAAATACCATATGTGTCAGAGAACTTGGATAGTATCAAAATCTGTAAGCAGAGAATTGCATCGGATAAGACAGCTAAAAAAACATTTGATTTGTTCTAGCTAGAAAATTCTTAATTTCTGAGAAAAAGAGAATGCACAAAAGTCTGTTTGAAACAGAAAAGCTGTAATGTGTAACTAAAGGAAAATCAGTGTTTGTAAGTTATGAGTGTATAAAAACAGCAATACATTCAGGAAAAAGGCATTCCCTTGTTTTCCTCTTTCTGAAGAAAAGTAAAGTTTCCTACACAGAATAAGTGTGAGATTTAATCATCAAATGAGGGAAACAAATGGAAAAGTATTTGTTATAACAACTTTTGCATACAGCGAAGTCAGCTATGTACAGTTTTAAAGGACTGTGATTGACTTGCTCTTGCCTCTGTATTACAAATGTGTTAATTGTTCCCTTTGGAAATGGAAGTGCCTTTTTCGACAAAAAAGTAAAATAACTTTTGCATGTTTTATACTACAGTTGCTCTAAAAATCCACAGCAAACTATTTCTCTTTTTGATACTCTGAATTGACATGGGGATCCAAAAAAGTATACATATTACATCAATTAATAGTTACAGATAGTTACCCAAGCACAGCTGTGAGAACTGCAATTCCTTCTGTGGAGATTAAGGAAAAATATATGAGTTACGCCTGCAAAAATTGAAATTATTTTAACAATTATACAGTTACAGTGATAAAATGTAGAACTAAGTTATGTTCTACAGTTGCAAGACATAAGAACAAGTCATAAATGTACCTATATTAATTCCCTATTTCTTTTTTAGTCTAAAATAGTTTAAAAGACTTAAGGAGAATGTATGCATGAAAGAATGCATTACTTAGGTCATGAAATTTTTTTCTACAAATTTGTACGCTGATGATATTAGATGTAAGAGTCAATCTCAGCTGGAAAATGGAGGTCAACTTTCTTGGCATGAGTTTCATACTTCTATTTTTCTGTCCAATCTACAATAAATGTAGTGTTGCATGACCAGCCTTTAGTAATCCGCTTTTCATCCCCTACCTCAAAGTCTTTAAAATTTTTATGTTCTTGGAGTGTTTGTTATAGTCTTAGAGGTTTCTAAGTCAAAACAACAGATCAATAGTTTCCTACCTCAGTATATTTGTTAGCTACCTTTTATCTAATACTACATCCAGTTTGATAGATTTCTTAATTTTTTTTTTTTCAAAGAACAGTTTCATGGCAATTTCAATATTCTAGAATGGAAATTGTCTATCTCCCGTTCATCCTTATTATGGCTCAATTAATTTCTGTTTTCTTCAGATATTTTATTTCCATCTCCGCTAGTTACCCTGTTTCCATCCTCATGCTCCATGTTATCACCCTTACTGAAAACTGAGTTAATGTATTCCTTTAGTTCAGGAGCATTATCTTGATCAGCTCTAATCTCATCCTCATTCTCAAAGCACGAGACACCATTTTATCTTATGACTAAAAGACTATTTTTATCAGTTTTAATTTCCCTCCTAAAATATAATTGTGTTTGTCTTTTGACAATTATTGCTTGAGTCTGATAGTCCCTGAGCTTTAAAATATAGCTTTCTGGGACATATCTTTCTCTGTAGGCTGCTTGGTTTTTTCCTAATATCCTTTCTGGGTTGGTAATTCTTCCATTTAGCGTTACATTTCCCTTCAAGGGTCCCTTCCCACCACCTCTTTGACTACAACACAAAAATGTGTTATTGTCAATGTTATGCTCCCACTACAAATATTTGCTATGTGTCACTCATAACAGTCACCAATGACTAAGATTCTTGAACAAATAATTGAATTATTTTAAAACAGAAAAAATAGAAATATATAAAATGCACTCTGAAAAAATAGCAAAACAAAAATAAAAGAATGATACCACCATATCATCCATCACAAAAGATTATCATCATTCAGATGACATATTTTTGAATGAATACAGAGATATAAAACATCCAGTGCTCAGTTCTCGGCTACTTTTGGCAGGTTCAGTAATGAAAACTGTTTTGAGTAAAACAGCTACTTTTATTAAATAATGTTTTCCAGTTTTACAAACATGGTTTCTCTTAATTTTTTCACTTTGTAGCAAAATACTATTCATATTAAAGTTGCTGTAAGAAAGCCTTAGAAGCTATTTTCTCTGAACTGGAATGATAAAAAAAAAAAAAAAAACAAAACACCAAACTACTACAGTTGTTTGTCTTTCCTTTAGACATAAAGCAGAAAATAACTTTGCTAAGTAGGAAGTTGTTAAAATAATAATAATTATAAAAATAACTACAGAGTTTTGATTTAAGACTTTATATTTTCCTCCAAAATAAAGCATTTTTACAACTCTTCTTCTACACATTTAATCTGACTTCTGGAAAGAAAATAGCAACTTGCATGGACAAGAATTTATCAAGAGATAAGAACAAATGTTTGTATACCATTTTTTCCCCCACTGTGCTAGCTCAAATAGTATCTTCGGACTAAACAACTCCTCTTTTTCCCTTCATCAGGATAAAGACAGTGTATTGCACCAATCTAAGAAGAAACAAACGTTTCCTAATCTTCCAGAGGAATTGTTATCTTATATTACATTAAATAGAAAAATTCTTTTTTACAAAACAAGAATCCTTGCGCAGGAGCCGTGTAGCTAAGGTCTCATATAAGGAACACAAACAGAATCTCCTGACACTTGAAAGATAATAAAGATGTTGAGGCAATGGATCTATCGCATGTAAAATGAGAAAACTCTACTTTTTATCATGATCTGTAATGGAATAGTCCAATGACCAGCTCAGGAGTATTATCAGCCATAATCGTTCTCCAAAACTACATCTTCATTATTTCATACTGAAATACTGCTTCTCCCCTTCCTACGAGGGGCCAATAACTCTGAAATATCATGCACCTGATGCGGTGGCCAACTTTTTTTCTGGCTGAAATCCTGTATTTTGCTCCCTCCAAATATCTTGCAGCTATTTCACTGTAACAGCCAGTTTTTCTTAAAATTGAACCAGCCTTAGCTTCTGCATAGAGGTAATTTTTCAGTTTGAAAACTGATGGTCTTTTTAATGGGTTTGTTGCTTGATTAGATTTGCAAGACAAAATCAGTTAGGATGCACAAGATATTTCACTGTGAGAAGCTCTGGAAGGAAGAGAAGTTTTTGTGAGCATAATTTAGATTTTACCGAATTTAGATTTTACTGCAAGGACCTTTAGGTCCTAGATCTCATTTCATGGCCGATCTTCAGTATTTATTCCAGTTTTGTCCAAGTGAAAAATATTGACTAGTATGGCAGGGGAAAAGGTTGGGTTTTTTCTTTTTATTGCTATTTTTAACATTATGCTTATGACTTAAATGCAATTCTACAGCACTGAACAAAGAAAATATTGCCCATATATTTTAAAAATAAATATCCAAGAAGATTACCCAAAGAAGCTTTTGCAAGCAAATAAATAAATAAATATCATATGAGTAAATACAGGAGGATTCTATGAATTTCTTTAAAGGTCCATCGTGATGCACAATGACCCCCTAGGAATTGTCAGTTCTATTGGTCTCAAACCAAAGACAATACTGCCTCCTCCCTCCTCTCCCCTGCCACCCCTGTCACTGTACTAATACAGAAACCTAGTTTTGAGAATACACCTTTCTGAAATACTTCTTTTCAAGGTACATTGTTAGGGTTTTGTCTCCCATTTAGATTTGTGCCATAATAAAACTTCATAACTTCAGATGCAAGCACAGATGCCTTTACTGAGGAGTTAATACCATGGGAAATAAGATGTAAACAATTGAAGATACGTCTACGATAGCATTTGTTTCTTATACTTTGCAATCTTGTATTACTAAATGAACATCTAAAAGTGAAGCTAGTTAGAAACAAGAGTTAAACTTGCTATTATTCTATTATCTTTCAAGACAGAACAAGATCAACAAAAAGAGAAGTGGGGAATTACACAGCATAGATTTTTAAACTGTTGCAAATTTCAACTTTGAGAGATCAGAATCTCTCTAAGCTTTTGGCCATTATTAAGAAAGAGAGATCAAGTAGGCAAAATGCCTGCAACATTGGCAGGCCTCCTGCCTACCTCCTCACAGCTCTTAAATACCCTGCACCTGTTCAGCCCACCTTTGCAACTGACTTGCTAGTTTCAGCCAGAACATATTTAGAAATTGTGTTAGCAAGAAAATTCCAGTGTGCTCTTTTCCTATTTATCATTAACAAATGCATTGTTGTCTGGTCTTGAATGTAAGATTTAATTTCTAAAATCTTACACATTTTAAAAGAAGTCTCAAAAAACAGTAAATGATCAAGTAAGCCTCAGATTGGATAAACTCTGCAGAACTTTGCAGTAATGCTTATATATGGAAATATCATCCATGTGCAGTCTGTGATAAAAAATTCTGGAATTTATTGTTCTTTTTAGCCTTTCTACAATATCCTTGCATTTTCATTTAGTTCCTATTCTTCAGAGAAGCTTATAATTAAATTAATAGGATATCTCAAAAATCTATGGAAATACATTAAATTTCTGTGCATTAATCCATGAGAGATATCCCAGACTGCTATATTTGATGCACACCAATGTTAACTTCATGCAAGTCATTTAAAGAATGCATAGCACGCTATTTCTGAACTGAAGATTATGGCCCAAGCTGATAATGACTTTATAAAGATATTCTGTTTGGTTACAGAATATCAGTGTTTTTCTCCCTGTGTTGTATATTACATTTTTTTGTTTCAGTACAGACTGGGCTGGGTAACTGAGAGTTACTGCACTCTGCTCAGTCAGGTCTATCCTTGAGAATACTACAACAGGGAAGGACCTAACAGCAAAGTTCAAGGTCCCTACAGCAACACAGGCTGATTCCAGAAATTCTGAGAAGAGTGAGAAGCAGTGATATTCTTCTTAGGGACTCAGAAGGGATTCAAAGGTTTGCTGTAATGTGGGAAGCAATTAAAAAGTTGCTAAACAGAGAACAAACCTATAGGAAGAGAAATGCCCTGAAAAGCCACAGTAGGCAAGAGGGAGATTTCCTTTCAAAACTTTTTATTTTTCTACAGTCTCATTAAGAATTTTCTGTATTTCAAGAATTCGTTTTGGCACTTTTATAAAATTTATTTTTAGAATGGCATGCTGAGAATCCCATGCCCCACTGTATAAAATCATCCTCACTATGTATTTGTACATATATATATGTCTATATTTCTATATATTTTCAAATTTATAATGTGTATATATATTTATAATTTTTAAATTTATTTGTAGAGGAGTGTGCTTTTCCGGGACATTTGCACAACTGAAACAAACTTTGAAAACAGAAGTCATCTTTCAAAAGATGTTTGATTCTTAGGACAGATATTCCCAAAGCAGTCTTAGATATCTTAGACTCTATAGTAACTTTATGCACTATCTAGGTGGAAAAAACAAAATTTACTTGCACATCATTTAATTGCTCATCAATCTGACAACATCCACAGATGAGGCATGCAGTGGAAAACAGAAGAGCACCGCAATAATGCTAAAATCCTTCTGGTTTAGTTCATTTAATGCATGTCAGCGGTTTAAGTTAAACTAACTGACCTTACGCACAGTTAAGTTGACTAACTTCTGTAAAATGAATTTGTTAACATCTGCTAGACATCCTGAGCCATAATCTGAACCTAGAGAAGAAAAGCATGAGAAATAACGCCTTAATAAAAATATTTCTAAATCCAGATTTTGAATGTTTGTTACATACTACCTTTTCACTTACAAATTACCTATTCCCTTCCATTCTACCCCCAAGTGCTAAAGGCATATTGGGTGCACAGACCTCACTAAGTTGGAGGTAAGAGCTTCCCCGCTATCAGAAGTTCTCTGTCACTTTAAATCTTGTACTTTTTGTAACAACTAAGCCCTAAAACATTATTTAGACCATCAAAGACACCATGATCACAGGAAGGGGTGATTTAATGAATAACCATAGAATGAAGCTGCAGTAATACTCCTGTATTTTTACACCTCCTTCACTAGAGGCTCTGACTGGGAATTGTGAGTTAGATTTTTCCGAAGGTCTTCAGGGTGCACAGGAATTGAATCTCCAGCTGTTGTTGCTAACTGAGCGTTTTTATCAGGTCCCACATACCGAAAAGATGTCCTTTTAATATGATGTTGATATAACGTCTTAAAAAAAAATACCTGACTACAGCCTATTAGATAGACAAGACCATATCCTAGAACAGCTAAAACTCATATCATTTACTATTCATACTTACTCTGCTCCAATAATCAGACACAAAGAATAAGTGACGAAGGGCTGTCAGTCAAAGAGAGATTTACTCTGAAGACTTGTTTCCGCCATAAAATTCATGAATAAAACACGAGTAGAATGACCAAGGTGTTAAATCAATATTATAATTAGCAGGGGTCAATTTCTTCTCTCAAATAAAGACCTTCCTAGTGACAGCATATTCAATACCAAATATCTAAATGCAAAAGTCCTATAAAATAAAGTTTGCCTTGCCTTTAAAAACTATTATTTTTGTCTTTACAATATACTACAGCTCAGGTACCATAACACCTTTTCTTCACAATATTATGGATTTTTTAAAAAAAAAAATTTAAAAGTTTTTTTAACATTTATTCGTTTTTTTTTTTTTTTTCAGAATGTATAGATTTTATCCAAAAACTGTAAAAAATACATTAAAATCCACTGAATTAACACAGAAGCAGTCCTATGGAATTCAAAAATATTTATATATAGTCTTTATCAAATCCAATTTCATTAAATCTTTTGAAGAATAATAGGATAACATCTGCCAAGTAGAGGCTACAAATACAACTGATAGTGCTTCCAAGCTACTCACCCTAAAACCAACTACATTATCAGTATTATATGTTTATTTCAACATTTGAATTCTCTACTGTTGTATTTGCATTTCTGGAAACCATTATAATCTCAAAGCTGGAATACTATGGAAGAAGGGGAATCCAGTTTAGACATTTTGCCCTTGGAGTTAAATTGTGATGACATTCAGGGTTTTTTTTCACTAAACTTAAAAAAATGCAAAGGTAATGAAACTAGAGAAATGCAGTGGGGCAGCCCATAAATAAACATCAGTTTCCTTTTATATCTTGAGGGTATTTTCCAGGAGCACCATTCTCAGGTTTTACATTTCATTTTTTCGAAGAATAGTGTTCTGTCAACCAGAATCATGTAACAGATCTTCAGTACAAACTGTTACAGCTCCACTGACAACACAACTGTTTATATGGGGCAGCCAAGACACTTCAAATCAAAAAACACTGAATTTCCTTGCATTTCTCCTACAACCTGACCTTCAGTTAGTTTGCAGAGGCACCATGATCGTCTAATCCACAATACCATATGCTGCTTTCTCTCTTGTGTTTATAATTAAGTTACACTTTTAAAAGCTGCAAAATCTTTTTTATTTAGTTATGCCACTGTGCTTGCTTCTGAAATTGAAGCATTTCCTTTTTAGACTCTTCTGGTCTTTTCATCCCATTCCAGTACTTACTGCAGCATCTTAGCAGGATGATTGTTTTCCGAGGATCTTAACTAAAGACATTTACTGCTCATGTTCAGATGACTAGTTCATTAATAGTCGTATGTCCTTCACAGAAAGTTGTTTTTATGTTCTAATCATCTTTCCAGAGACCAGAAACATAAACCAGGTCATTATGAGTTAATTCAAATCAATGTCCAATGACTTTCTAATTTTCATTTCACACTTGATAGCCTTAACGCCTGCTTTTGGCAACAGTTCTACTGAAATACTCTTTTATCAGATATTTTGGGAAGTTTTTTCATCTTTCTGAAACCATGTCTAATCAAGAGGGCAGCAGCATGAACACATACCACCATTTCATGGGAAAATGCCTGGAAGTTGGAATTCTCTTCAATTTAAACATCTGTGCTCTAAAGCTTCTCTAGGATTTACACTGAATAAATGCAGGACAGAAAAATTCCAATAAACATTTAGGCTTAAATTTCATTCTAAGCATGCTTTCAATTTTGTTTACTTGCAGAATTATGCTAAGGAGCAACACCATCATAAAAAAGATGAATGCATTTATTGCTTACATAGGTAGTAAGCATAGACCATACAAGGACATTCAACCACAAAGTTTTGGTACCTACTGAAAACAACTGTGGTTTTGGAATTAGTGTCTGAAGAATGCATTAATGCACTCTGCCACTATGGCATTTTATTTTCCTTGTGTTAAGTTGGGCAGTAAAACTTCCCTTCCTAACAGGATTTTAGTGATTAATGACTGCCATACTCCTCAAACAAGCATATGTTAGTTTATTCTATTTGGAAAGAATAAAATTTTATTTTGGTGGTGTTTCTCCTCCAGCATTCCCACATTAAAAGGATATCTAATTACCTCTTTCTTGATTTTTGTTTACTAAATAATGGCTGACTGAAAAATTTACATTTTTGTGGTATACTTTGAGCTTTACTTCCAGATTTGGTTTTTTGGGGGTGGGTTTTTTTTTTTCCTTCTCTCCTAATCTCACTACAGGTTGGGCAGATGCAAAGTTTTATTTCCCCGAGTTGTGTATATCCGATATTTCTATCTTCTGCTTTCTGGGTGCATCTTCACAGTTCAGGAGCTATGCATTCATAGGCTGTCTCAGCAATACGTTACCCTGCCACATTTCAAATCTTGATAAAAACTAGAAAAAGCAAGAAAATGTACCCTCCAGCCTTGTTATTTTCCACTGAAAGTGATCAAAATTCTATTAAAGATCCTTGATGGATGGATACATGAACAGTTTGCCAAGTCATACCCAAATCTTCATGCATGTGATTTTCATTTACTTTTACATGAGTAAATATACTCCTGAGTGTTTTAAGGTAGAGCTCTCAGAGCTCTGTTGTACAAAACAGCTCACATGCAACATTGGCAGTCACGTTATATCATGCTTGTCCTGAAGTTTATCAGGAGAGATATTACAAGAGACATACAAGTGGTTCATACCACTGTCTTTTAAATTGAGTGTCCTGGTTTTGGCTGGGATAGGG
>NW_009207153.1:0-1774 GCF_000690835.1 Fulmarus glacialis | reverse complement strand
GTACCCACTGAGCAATGCCCAAAAAACCAGCGATTGCTACTTCCTGGAACATCCCTACCATTCATATACTGAGCATGACGTCACATGGTATGGAATACCCAGTTGGCCAGCTGGGCTGGCTGTCCCGGCTACGCTCCCTCCCAGCCTCTTGTGCACGGGAAGCTGAAAAGTCCTTGACTAGCAGGGTACTTAGCAACAACTGAAAACATCAGTGTGTTATCAACATTCTTCTCATACTAAATCCAAAACACAGCACTAGGACGAAATTTAATTCTATCCCAGCCAAAACCAGGACACTGTCAGAGTGCAATGAATAGCAAAAGTAAAAATAAAACATGAAGTACGGTGAACTGTATGGCACACAGTCACTCTGTATCATGGGAGAACTCCTTCAACAGACTGTAATTGAATCAATCTTTATGTTCCTTTTGCACTGGATCAAAAGCAGACAATACTCATTACTAGAGAAAATAATATCCTAACTTTTTAGAAAGGAGGGTTGTGTTATTTCTATGACTAATTTATGACTCCATTATTTTATGGAGGAATGTATCACTGACACTCCAGAGAAATGAGGTTACGGATACTGAAATGTTCTAAAGCAGTATAATATAAAAATATAGAGAATTCAGTATTGTGACTAGAGAATAATTTGCTTCCTTAATTGCAATTTCTTTGATCAAGGTCAAAATTGTAATGGGCACCATTTAGTTTTAGAAGCATATTCTTCAAATCATGCTTTTCTGGGTAGAGATCTTATGCTTCTCTATTAATTAGAAATACAAAGGTACGGGTGAACCTTTGCCAAAGTCCAATAGATATCCAAAACAAAGCATCCCCAGTAATTTTAAAAGTACCAGTATCAAACTGAGATATTCATATGTTTGTGTAATGTTACTTTTACATGTGGGTTATAGAAGATAAGTGATGCCTATAGGGTTACAAAGTGAACCAAAGTCAAACGTAAAATAGCTGATGTTCCTTAGCACCACTCATCTTTCCTCCCCTGTCTGTACTATGCACCTGAGAAAGAAAAATATGCAGAGGTATCAAAAAAGAAATGTTAAGACGGTTTTAAAAATAAATCAATTGAAACCTGAAAGAACCCAATATTTTAAAGGGTCTCTTAAAAGGATCCTATGGACAATCTCTCAGACGTAAAGCAAAGATATCACATTAAAGGAATATGTTTTCATATTTTGTTATTAATGTAAAATAATTACTTTGTCTTTAGTATAAATACATGAAAATCTTTAATCACATCACCACTCCAGCTTATGGAGGAAAAAATCACTATAGAGAACAGTCATACTGCTTGTATTTAAACTGGTTTCTTCACTACGAGAGGACACTAGTTTTAGCAGAAAGTGGGTTTAAAGGACATCTATCAGCAATAGCACTGTCCTTGACCCAAAAAATAGAGGGCGGGTTCAACAAAATGTCTGTCTAATCAACAGCAACTTTTCACTCTCCTGGCTCCTTCTGCACATATATACCTCAAAATAATGCAGCACTATAGCACAGAATATATTCTCTGGGGTCTCTCAGCTTTGGATTTAGTTCTTGAGATGGATTCTAATCAGAGATGCTTCTATTTATGCATGAAGTTACATTCTAATGTGTTAATAATAAAAATAATAAAAAAAGAACTGTCAGAGAGAGGTGAACAATATATTACAACTAAAAATACTGTGTAGTTAAAATTGTTAACTACATTTGTAAATTATAGAATGTTTTATTCTGACAGTTAGAATAATAGAATCATAGAATCATT
>NW_009207152.1:0-14554 GCF_000690835.1 Fulmarus glacialis | reverse complement strand
AAACTGTCACCGTGTTCAGCTGCCTGTATTGGATAGTTTTGTCCTCTTAAGACTGTAATTATATAGTAGGTACATAGCATACAAATGGAGGAAACCTTTGTCTGAACACATACCGTGTGAAGGGCTGTGAAGCATTAAATTTTCAAATGATTGTCAATATAGCAGAGTGTGGAGAATATATGAACAATTAATGCATTTCATACCAACTTGAATTATTTCAGTTCCTGAATGTACTGACTTTGAGGTCATGGCCAAAAGCACGTTTTGGAGACTTTTAATTTAAAACAAATGATTGTTAAAGTTCCAGGATACTTTTAAATAACCAATTGATTTGGAAGTGTGTACTTTTGCAACTTTAGAGTAAGATAAAGTAGTTGCTTTTTGTATATACTGAAAAATGTCAAGTGATACTGATAAGGAAAAAGTTACAGCCATCTTGCAAAGCAAGTATGTGAAGCAAACTTACCTTAATGTAACTTCTGTATCTCTCTTTGAATATTTATGAGACAGGGTTTTTTTAAGGTTTTGCATTCCAATTATCGATACACCTACAGTAACAACTCACCTGAGGACATGAAAGATTTTTCATTGTTTTGTCTTTTTTAAAAAATGTTTTAGCTCAGTAACCAAATATGGATTAGACTTAAGCTGTAAACCAACATATTGCAGGTCTGAGAAAGTGTTTGTGGGGTTATTTTGGGTTTTTTTAGCAGTATGACGTCACAAATAAGAGTTAAAAAAACCAGGGGTTTGTTAGTGTTTCCAACCAGGGTTCTAACAACACAGACCACAGACAACATGCAAATCAAAACTGTCACCGTGTTCAGCTGCCTGTATGAACTTAGGGGTTTGTGAACTTAGGCAAATGGAGCTTATTCAGTATTGAACGGTGTTCAGTGTTTTGGTTTATGTATTACTTGACATGTAAGTTGAGTGAAGAAGGCTGTACACCGAAGAGCTTATAATGTAATCAAGCAATATATATATGAGTGCAGCAAGAAGCAAGGTAATCAGTGATGGCTAACTTGTCTTTGTGTATTGCTAGTTGCTAGCAATGGAAGAAATGGATTCATTTTGTTGAATTTATCTTAAATGTCGAAGTTTTCTTTTCCTTTGTATCAGAGTTTGTGGAGGGAGTGTTGACGGTATTTTTTTAGCGTAGAATGTAACCCTCTACTATTTGATCCTTCTTAGATGTATAGGTCTTCGTTCGAAGAGAGAAAGTATTACACTTTGTTTACTTTCAAGTTAAAAGAAAAAATTTAGCTAGGTCTGTCTTCAAAAACAGTTTTGTATCTTTTTGCTCTTAGCTGCTTTACAGACAAATGAAAGGGTGGCCCTAGATATAAAAACAGTAATTCTGTCTATGGTGAATAAGCATAACTTTTCTAGTGTATTAAATGTATTTTGGTTGTAAATATATGGCTTTGTTTTCTGAATATGTGGAGGAAAAAAGTTCTCAATAGTGAGATAAAGTCCTTTGTGCACTTAGCATTTTAAAGCATTAAGATAGAAAAATTGTGATTGGAGCTTGATTCTTAAAGTGATACCCAGTTACCTAAATAAAAGGACTGTTTACAGAAGTTAACCATGAAGAAATCTTATTCCCTTCAACAGGTTTTGTGTGTAAAGGACCCTTAAATATTGACCAATTTTATATATAAATACCTGAACTGTTCAACATATGACTTGCCATTGATGTTGTATTTGTATTTCCCAGCATACTCTGTGTGGATTCTTAAAGTGATACCCAGTTACCTAAATAAAAGGACTGTTTACAGAAGTTAACCATGAAGAAATCTTATTCCCTTCAACAGGTTTTGTGTGTAAAGGACCCTTAAATATTGACCAATTTTATATATAAATACCTGAACTGTTCAACATATGACTTGCCATTGATGTTGTATTTGTATTTCCCAGCATACTCTGTGTGACTTAGACCACTAGCAAATAGGAAAGAGTTAGAGTGACACTTCTTAAATTACATCCTGCTGCATCTGGCAAAGCACAGTTTTGGGGTGGAGGTTGTAAGGGCCCTTACTTGAGGTCAATAATTAACCTATCTTTTGTGAATTTGTCTGGCCTGTTTTTTGAACCTATATATTATGTTTATCCGTGTTTGTATTTCAGTTGTGCTTTCTTAAAGTTCATGTTACAAACTGTCTAAATTAACTACTGTTTCTGGTCTGTTATGATAGGTACTGTACAGTGAATTGAGTTCCTTTCCCCAGAAGCTTATATTTTAAATAGAAAAGAGATAAATACAATGGTGATCCTAAAACATAACCAGTAGTCTTGTGGTCATATTACGTTAGTGTTTGTTGATACAAAGATTTTTTTAATAGTTTAATTTTTTTCCCCATGTTACTTGCTAGAGGAGATGGTAAAGCAAAAGTAGAGAGAGAGAGTGTGCTATTGAAGGGTCAGAGGAAGAGAGAAGTATGTGTTATATGAGAAGGTGAAAGAATTAAGCAGCAAACATTTGAAATCTTTCTCCATTACTCATAGCCACTTGAGAGGGCTAAGATCATCCAATGTATAAAGGTATAAGCGCTTGAGAGCATGCAGGTGTTTTTCCTTACTCAATTGTAATCTGAATTGTTAATGATGAGTTGGACAATGACTGCTGTGAATTCAACCGATCACATGGTTTTATAGCTGAGTATGAGAAAATAATGAACTGCTGGAGGCTTGTACTTGTAACAGTCCAATGACTTGCTGCACACAGTATGATGCTAGTGCCACTTACAACAGTCGGGGTTTCTCTTGTACCTCTAAGCAAAGGAAAACAGTGCCAAAGAATGCCTACTAACTTTGTATTATGAAAGCTAAGTTCCCTACTACAGACTGTATAAATGACCCTCGAGAGAGACAAAATTGTAAAGTCCAAGTTCGGGCTTTGTTTTTAAAATGCTTGTTTTCTCATGACTTGGGTGAACTATATTTGCTACTTCTATTTCCTGTAAAATAAAAATACTAGTTATCAGTAAACTTTTTAATTATGCCGCACATGATGTGAAAATAACTACTTCAGCTGCCCTTTGACATTGGTTTCTGCTCTCATTGCTGTGTGAAGTTAGCATTCTAGAAAGATCTTTC
This sequence comes from Fulmarus glacialis, assembly GCF_000690835.1. Classification (NCBI taxonomy): domain Eukaryota; kingdom Metazoa; phylum Chordata; class Aves; order Procellariiformes; family Procellariidae; genus Fulmarus; species Fulmarus glacialis. The sequence continues at coordinate 11,455 of NW_009207152.1, read as the reverse complement.
AGGCAGGTTATTTCTATAAGAGCTTAAACAGAATTTTGTTTTATTAGGCTTAATTACTGCAGAAGACAGACGAGTTGGTACCACAAACCTGCACTTGGATGTGTCTGATGCTGTTAATGTCATGGTGTACGTTGGGATTCCCATTGGGGAAGGGACCCATGATGATGGTAATGTTTGAGGAAAGCTGTTTTCTGTCCATTAAAAATCAATTGTGTGTGTGAGAAAGACGACTGTACCTTTAATTTCTTAAGATTGTCGTATCTATGAAATACAACCCAAATATACAAGGCAGTTTGCTACGTCTGCAGCACATATTTAAAAGTGCAGCAATGCTTTATTGGTTCCCAACTGTGGAAGCAGCACAGTTTTGCTAGAAATTAGGTATCTTCCCGAAGAAAGAGGAGGAGAAAGGGTGATAAATTACTCTTTCTTCTTCTTGTATTTGAATAATTGTAGTTAGTTCAGTTTGAATTCATGACTGAGCTTTGTGATTAGCTGTCAGTTGACACATTTCTTGAATTTTGTTAAGATAAAGCTTGATGTGCTTAGAAAGGGCACTATATGATACAGCAGTTGCAGTAGCAGTGTGACTGGATTTAGCGGCTCAAAATGCTCCTTCCTCTTCTATATGTCAAAAATCAGAAGCTTTGTAATCATACTGCTTTTATGTGGATTCCCCTTTCAGAGGTTCTGAAAACAATTGATGAGGGAGATGCTGACGATGTAACAAAGCAGCGAATCCATGAAGGAAGAGAGAAACCTGGAGCATTGTGGCACATCTATGCTGCCAAGGATGCTGAAAAGATACGGGAACTTCTCCGGAAGGTATGTTGGTTACAAAGGAGGCTTGAGCCTACAGGATTCCTTGACTAGCTTGCTTACAGCAGCTAAATGATAGAAATTGCTATCAACATGAACTGCATAGGTATTCTAACGCTGTCTTTGGGGACATTAATAGTTATTATGTTCCCAGGTTTTCAACCTGGTCTAGAATCTTCATATTAATGCACATGTCACTAGTTAAGACCTAAGTGAGCTTAATGAAAGTAATGTCCTACCTTGAAATAGTTTATGTTTTTTGGTACAGAGCTTTTTGTAAGCCACCCCTTATCTTGGCCCTAGGTTGGAGAAGAACAAGGCCAAGAAAATCCCCCAGATCATGACCCCATTCATGACCAAAGTTGGTACTTGGACCAGACCTTACGTAAGCGACTCTATGATGAGTATGGTGTACAAGGCTGGGCAATAGTGCAGTTCCTTGGAGATGCTGTGTTCATTCCTGCAGGTGCTCCCCATCAGGTAAGTATGCCAATTCTAGGCCATATTGACAAATAGAATTGAATTTGAGGCACAACAGAACTGTGACTTCAAAATAACTGTTAGTTAATATTGTTGACTTAGGTTCCTTTTTCTACGTGTGCAGTTCTTAGAGGAGCTATTTCAATTGGCTCTTAGTCATTATATTAGTAAAAATTGTATAAATACCAGAATGATGTGTACAGTACTGTGATGGAATTTAGAAAAAAAAATTAGGGTGAATGGTGGGAAAACACTTCTGTGTAGTGAAACTTCAGCCAAGGAAACAGAATTCAAAAAAAGTATGGAGAACAGTAGAGAAACTTGCTTTAGGGAACACTAGCGTATGTGGGAGAATAGGGAATATGTTAAGATGTCGTGTATTTTGTTCTTTTTTTACCATTAGACACAATTCAGCGTGAGATCAAATAGGCTTCAGTTCCTGTTTCTGATAAGTAAATGTGGAAGAACCTAGCATACAGGGTGGTAGGGTTTTTTGGGGTTTTTTTGGGTTTTGTATGGTTCACTCAATCTTGATTATCATTTGATACGAATTTTTTTAGGTCCATAATTTGTACAGCTGCATTAAAGTGGCAGAAGATTTTGTATCTCCAGAACACGTGAAGCACTGCTTCCGTCTGACCCAGGAGTTCAGGCACCTGTCTAATACTCATACAAACCATGAGGATAAACTGCAGGTAACCGTTTTATGACAGTAGTCACTGAACATATCCTGTGTTTTGCCAGCTTTGTTCAGTACTAGAAAAGTGTGGCTAATGATTTAAGAAAAAAATAACAACTTTCCACAACTTTGGAGGTTCTCGTTTGATAAGTATTTAAAAAATAATGAATGCACCTATGTCTACAGTATTATGTAAACAAAAGTCAGTAATAAACTTTTGGATTTCCGGAGAACTTTCCCACTATTGAACTAGTGCATGTGTCGGTATTAATAAGTTTTTAAATGGCTGAATCCTGAACGATAGTGAAGCGTAGCAGAAAAAAAAAGCCTATTAAAAAGGAAAAAGCAGTGCTTGGTTTTGAAGAGATACGTTTATTTGTCCAAGGACACTTGTGTTTGTTTCTTTATTGCCTAAAGGAAGATTGCTCTAAAAGTGAAGGCTTGCTTATTTAAATCAGGGGTATGGTTTAGTGATGGCCTTGGCAGTGTTAGGTTTACGGTTGGACTCGATGATCTTAAAGATCTTTTCCAACCTAAATGATTCTATGATTCTAAGTTAGTCCCAAACAGGAAAATTAAATGTGTTATAGTTTGAAGAAATGTGACTGCTTAAACTAATAATTATGCACAGAACATATTATGTACTGAAGTAGTACATTGTGTATAAGACGGTAAGTTCTACAGAGAGAAGACCGTAGGAGACCTTTTTTGATTTCACCTACGTATGCTTCTGAAGAGTTAGTATCTGTTTAGTGTGCAAATTTCATGGTCAGCATTTTTTGTGCATTAGTAATCTCATGCATGTAAAATGAAGGAGGGTGGAGATCTGCAGAATGGCTGTTCTTGCAAAAGTGAGTACTCAATATATAGCCATTCTCCAGTATGTCACCCAAGAATGTCAGAACTTAGCATGTTAATTCTCTCGAACAATTCAGTGAAAAATTGCTATAAAATTCTGTATGGATTTGCACAGGATTTTAAAGGAAAGCAGAAATAGGATCAACTCTCATTGTGGGGATCCAGCTTCTAACACTGTACTTCTTCAGCTGTAGTGATACAGATGTGGAAGTGTTTCTGTAAATGAATAGGTTGCAAATGAATAATGCTTATTATTGGGGGGGGAAGAGGAAAAAAAAAGAAACTGCTGGCAACTGCTGGAACTCAGTACTCCTATGAAAAGGAATACTGGTTGTATTTGTGCATCACAGCCAAACTTTACCATTTTTCTTTGTCATTTTTCATGTATATTTTTGTAGTATTTTTACATAAACATCTGTCTCTATTTTTTATATATAATCTCTTAAAAAAATACAGAGACAATAACTGTCACATAAATGATACAAAAGACTGAGATCATATGTACATTAGGAAAAAATGATGGTGCTTGGCAGTTAGTTGAGCAAGTGCAATTAAGCTACTCACTTAGAGGTGAAACTGTTGTGTTCAATATCTAGAAATGGAATTCATATAAACTTAGATCAGAAACAAGACAGAGCTTTGATTGTTAAATAGCTAAGTGTGGAACAGGTTGCTGTGAGTACTAGTGGATTTTTTAATCTCTGATCTTGCATGCATTTCTGGAAGATGCACAAATTAGAAGAATTTCTAGCCTCCATATAAAGTCAACAGGATGATTTCTTGCATTGTCGTAATTTAGATAGGGTTAAACCATATGATTTTCATGCTCCTTTTGGGTTTGATTTATCTGAATCTGTAAGTGACTCGGATCACAAGGACTTTTTCAAAATAATCTTATATGCATGACTTCATAGCATACTTTGTCCTAGCTCTCATGAAAGAGAGACTTTATCTTAAAATAACATAAGTAAATAATGTTGCTGGGTGACCAGAAAATGAGTTAATAAATCAGTGCGGGTGTCTAAAATATTTGTCGTCTAAACATGAGAGTTAAAATTTGTGCTGTTGATACCCTGAAGCAGTGATAGTATATAGTTTGTGTATACTTGCCAACTATTACAAATTCAGCTGTCAAAGTTGATTGCATAGGTATGTAAGACTCTCCTTTTTAGTTTGTAGAAGTTGATTTTTTTTTTTCCTGTTACAGGTGAAGAACATTATCTACCATGCAGTGAAAGATGCTGTTGGCACACTGAAAGCTCATGAATCCAAACTAGCTAGATCATAGAAATTGCTAATTCCAAATGCCCTGTGAAGTAAGCCTTTTGCTCACAGTATATACAGGGACTGCACATGACTGTCTCTGCAGGAGCAGAGGCTTCTCACTAAGAGCTGGTGTGGTCAGTATTACACACACTCTTCAGCCACTGTTTTCTACGCTGCCTCAACACTGAAGGTCTAATGGAAGGTCGCACTGTTACATGCAGAATTCCAGATTCTAACGAAAGGTGCCATGTCCCTTTCCTGTGGCCTTTTGCAAATTGGAAGAACATGGAAACCACTTGGTGTTCCTGCATATTATGATTAGAAATGGTATAAAGAGTGTGGATGTTTTTTTTCCTCATGCCTAGTTAGTCTCCACAAAGTTAGAAGGAATGTGCTGGAAGTGGGTTGTCCTACTGCAGACTTAGTTGATAGCTGCTGAAGGAGTGTGACCAACAGTAGCCCAACTGCAGAAATTTAAGCAAACTTCCCATGTGAGATACAGGCCAAGGAAAAGAATAAAGCTATTCTCTGCACTCCCCTTCTTGTAGCCGTTTCTCTATACACTGTAGAGTTGCAGAAATAAAGGGAGAACCCACTTTTTTTCCCCAGGAGACTCCAGAGATAGGAGAATTGTGTATTTAGTGAAAAACTAGGTTTGTAGTGAAACAGTTAATATTTCATGAAAGTAGATATTTTTAGTATTTTTGAAGTACCACAACTGTTCCTGGATTTTCAAGGAAAGGCGCATTACATTTAGTCTTCCTTTCAATAAAATCAAGAAGTGATTTTTAGAAAGCAGTCCAAAATAGCACAAAAACAGCCAAAGGAGAGTGAATAGAAATTGACACCCCACCTCCCTTGCCCATATTCCTCACCCATCTTCCCCCCTCTCCCTGCGCCACCCTGCTTCCTCAGAATGAGAAGTAAAAAGGAGTATAAACTCTGTTCTCATGTGGAGATGTTGTACATCTCTCCCTGCACTGGTGACTGCAGGCAATAGTTCACCCAATACCAGTGCTAGTTGAAAACATCTATCCTTTCCAAAGTGAAGGAAAAGTTAACTTTCAGTGTCAACTTTGTCCAGAACTATTTTAAGTAAAATGTTCCTGCTTGATAGAACTGTATTCAGAATTTACTAATGTCAGCATTGATGCAATGGATTTCATTGTCCGGGTACATGGGGAAATGTATCTACCTTATATCCAGCTGTACTGTAGTGCCACCTGCAGGCCTGTTAATATGTTCACGGTTATTTCATTTTTTTAAAAATAAAAGTCATTTACTGTAACAGCCTGGGCAGTTTCTTTCAGACTTGTACACTGATCTTCCTGCTTTGAGTTTGCCTCAGCTTCTGCCTCTGGTAGCGTAGGCTACCTGTTAATTTCTTGACCTGTGTCTGACCAGAAGGCTTGGGTGTTTTATGCCTGGCGTCCCAAGTATGTGCTGGGAGCATACCAAGCTACCTGCAGAGTCTTGATTCTCAGAGACAGTTTGGGTAGAGGATCTATCTTGTCATAAACAGCATCTCTTGTGCTGTGCTCCCCACCTCTCACTATCTTCCTAACAGGTTGGGGTTCAGAGCTGCCCTCTCCACTGGATATTTGGATGGGGTGGTAAAGGTTCCTGGTTTCTGACCTTGGAGGTTGCAGTGGCAGCAGCAGTTCGGTTCACTGGCATGAGGCATGCTGGCAGCTTCTCACTTTGGTTAGTGGGTGCAAGTAGTTCGCTCCCAGGTTTCTCCTGCCTTCATACCCTTGCAGCTATCCTGTGAATATGGGCTAATTCAGTCTGCTACAAATGAAAAGGATTATCCCAGACCCATGAACCATTCAACTTCACCATATTCCTATTGTGCAGAATTTCTTGTGCGCTTCTCTTGTATTCTGTGCGTGCAACCCATTCTGAATGGTTAATTATAGCTGAGATGTTTCTCTCATTTGTGTGTGTGTGTGTGTGTGTGTGTACCAGTAATTAGAATTAGATAAAGATCAGAAAGACAAAGACTTGGCCGTGTGTAATGCAACAGCTTCAGTCATTTCCAATGCAGTGATCTACACTAAAAGAGTTCTGCATCTCATGCTGAACCTTTGTTTGGTTTGAGTCTATCAAGTATTGTTTCTGTCTCTTGAATTTCCTCTTTTATTAATCATAGGGTACAATCAACCTAAAGCAATATTCAGCCAAAATCAGAGGGATGATTTGCACAGAAATTACAGATTAAGAAATATGTAGCAATCCAGATTTTAGACCAGATGAGGACAGGAAGAATTTGTAAATTGATCTGGCAAATCAGTTCCAGTAACTTAGGTTTGAAAACTTTTATCTTTTATCTGGATTGTATGCATCAGGAGATGGAGACTACCACTTCTTTTGGCAAGTTTTTCCAAGTAGGTAGGTTTTTTTATATGGGGCACAAATTTGCATTTATGTTGATTCAGAATCCACTTATCAATTCTTGCTTGTTTTCAGTTGATTAAAAGCTGTAATTGTCAGCTCTTGGAATTCTGTTCAACAAATTAAAATTTAGCTGTTACTGTACAGCAATTTCAGAATTTCTGAAAAGAATTTTCATGTCGTGTGTATCTGCAAACACATAGGTTTTTATTTATTAATACTAATCAGATATATAAATATACTTAAATCATATATAGCATTCATATATTTATTCATGTATATATTATACATTACATATATTACCTATTACATTTTATATATGTATATAAAACTGCAGGGGTTTGTTTCGGTTTTGTTTTCTTTAAAACATGCTTAGCTTCTGCTCTCTGCTGTAGCCTTACACGGTCAGGGACATTTTATGGTGTTTGTAATCAGACTGTGAAGCTCACTGCAAGTCTATCACGTTGATGCCAGAAGTAATTGTATTTAGAGCTTCTATTATATCCTTTGACAGGGTTGCAAGATTTAATTATCTTTGTTTGAAAGTATGTACCTTTGTTAGCTTAGTAATTTAACTGGGCTCCAGAGCCTTTTTTCACCAAGAAGTGTTTGTCCTCTGTTTACCCCTTTGACCATTTTCATAGCTTCCTAGTTCTTTTATGTGCCATTTCACTCCCCCAATGCATCTGTCTTCCAAGATGAACAGTTTTGGACTGTAGAATCTTTGCATAGAATCTGCTCAGTGCCTCTAATTTGTTCTTGTTGACTTTCTTGTGCGTTCTTTTTGTTCAGCTACCCCATTTTTGAGGGAAGATGATTAAAACCCTGCACATAGTTTGAAAGTTTGTTCACCATGCATTTCTGTGGTGAGATAATGGTGTTCATATATACATTTATATGTGTATGGTTAGGGTGCTCTCAAGGGCATGTGTTAGGATTCTCTCTTAACAGGGTTTGTGTGACGGGTCAGTATAAGCACTCACCCTCCAGTACCCACCAGTTCTATTATACTTCATATAGAGCTTACGGCAAAAGTAGCCAGCCAAAGTGATTATAAAATTGTTTTAAGATGTACAATCGTAGGTTTTATCACAGTATTTTCTGGTTACAAATTTTAAGGGGCAGCTGATATGTTATCTGGAATGTAAGCAGATTAAAGGAGACATTATAAATTAGAAATTTTTGAGCAGAGGGAAAATAAAAACTACAGTTGCGTGTCTTGAAATTTAGTTCACTGCAGTCATGACACTTGTTCTACTGAACGCTGTCTTGCCATTACTAACGCAGCTGCACAAGATAGTGGGCAGGCACCATTTTTTAATATTGGCTTTAAGCTCTGGCTGTCTTTTAGCCAATGTCCTGTGGAACTACAGACAAGTGGAAGCAGGAATTCAGGATTATATGGTGTTGGCCTGCCCAAGTGAATTTGGATTGCATTCACAATACTGAAGCTTGGTGTGTGTTCAACCATGCAAGGGCATACTCAGCACTGTCATTCAACAGTTTCACAGAGCCTTCAAATGTTACACAGCACATATTCATCTTTTTCTCTCAGTCTCAGATGAAGAGGAAAAAATTACATCCCTGGTCTGAAGATTTCACTTCTTTTCAACCCAACAATTTCCTTTTCTTGATTGATTAAAAATGCAACAGTCTGCAAGGGTTAATTTTACAACACTTAATCTTTTCTCTCTTTATAAACTGTACTCTCAGGCAACTGAACCAGGCAACACAAATATGGGAAAAATTAAGTACTTTATACATCAAAGGTTGTGATGCATTTTTTGTTCCTCCGAAAGATTCTGAGACAGCCTCTTGTAGAACCTGAGGATGTGGAATCAGAATTGGACCAGAGGAGTTAGATGTCAAGCAGTAACTTGAATTTACCTGCAATACAAATAAGATAAATGAAGTTACCAGGCGTGGATATTCTTTAAAATTATTGCTCTTATGTACATACGACTTCCTTCTCCTTTCTCACTTCTGATAGCCCTTTAATAGCTCTCTGAGCTTCTACAGTTGAGATGTATTGGTTGAGCTGTATGACACATGCTAGTGCTTATTCAAGCATCAAGCATATCTTGTAAGTATTGCTTTGGTGAAAAAGGAGTGTGAAACTACACAGCATGTGAGTGAAGCAGAGCGTGGAAGCACCTGTGGACAATGCATCTTACAGGCTCTGGTTACCGGTAAGTAACCTTACCTTCTGATTGTCAACTTCAGTGTTTTCCCAAACTTATCCCCTACCTATCTGGGATGCATAGCCCAATGCATCTTGGAATCTGAAATCAGCCCACAGCTTCCTGTCTTCTTAATTGTCAGTGTCTTTAAGATCCCTATGCTCAACCTTTGAAAATGAGCTGCACGCTCCCACCAGGCATTTGAAAAATAACCAGGCAGAACTCCTTTTACTCTTCTCTCTTATCTCCCTCATCCTCCTGCCTTACAAGAGCGTTTTATTTTATGTAGCCTTTATATAGGCTAATAAGAAAATGGTAAAGTGAGTTTCAAGAGCTAGACAACAAAATACAGCTGCTTCCCCTAGGAAGGTCTCTTCTAATTAAACAGCTTTCAATCACAAAGCAAAACAGGTAAAGAAGGGAGATGTTCTCAGAATAATTTCCAATTCTAGGGCCTTACCTCCCACAATGTCAATTTATACTGTCAGCTCGCGCTTTTTCTGTTTTTTCCTTAGCCCTTTCAGCGTTTGATACTCTTCCATTACAGTTTGCACCGTTAAGCTTCAGAGAGAGGGTTCCCATGGTGTTCTTCCACTTCACTCAATAAGGTTAAGACCCTTATTTATGCTGCTAAACTTTTCCAGATGCACGCTTGTGTTCTTGAGCCCCGACTAATTGCTGTTCCTCTTCATTACAGCAGCTTCTGCCTGAACTTCAGCTTCAGCGGGATCTCTGGATCTGACCTGGCATTGTTCTAAATGTAGCTCTGCTTAAGCTGCTCTACTCAAGGAGCAGTTAGTTTGATTCCCATGCCTTATTGTTTAGGCCATAATAGATTGATAGATATTTGGTCACCTATTTTAACCATTTGTAGAACACAAATTTGTCATGAGTTACTTCAGCAGTAGCATATCTGCTAGAAAAATATACAGCTTTAATTTGAAAACAATCGACAAATTGGTTTCCTGGGTAGGTCTTAAGATCTTAATTACACAGCACTATACAATATTACTAATAATTTAATAAAAAGAATACTACTAATAAATCATTCTATTTTAATTTGACCTGCAGCCAGCTTTTGTTCCAAAAATAGCCCTTCAGTACCAGTAATTTCTCCTTGTGGGAAGGTAAGTTAATGAATTAATTTCTCATTCTTCTTTATGATATGGAAAGAAATTGAGCTACTTATTGCTAACTGTAAATTGCTAGCTTAAAATACGTTTCCTGAAGTTGCTCTAAAGCTCAACGTGCTGCTTAACAGTGAGCTGCCACTTAAGGCATTCACAAGACTACCTGCTCTACTAATGTTGATGTTCATATTCTGTTGTTCTTGCCACCATTTATTTCTAATGCACTGTAAATCTTCATGCAGCTCGTCAGCACATTGGAGAGTTTAAAACACTAAGGCACATTTTATTTAGGTGCCACTTACCCATCCTGCAGTTATTTAGCACTCCCACACACTTCATATGTTGGACTCACCAGGTCTCTGAATTTTCTCTCTTCTATTTGCATCTTCTATTCACCTGAGTATGAACTCATTATTCAAGTACCAGAGCTGTTGCCATACTGGTCCCTGATGTGAAACTGGTGCACTTAGAAATAGAATTATTTTGCTGAAGGTTGTGTGTGTTTGCATTACTTGGACGTGTGAGAGCAGATTCCTTTTATCCTATTTGTAGGTCAGTTATGCCATCAATGGTGTAAATTGTGCAGTCCCTTATGCAATCATTTTGTGGCCATTCACATCCAAAAAGCAGACTATGACAAAATGTTGTCACTGTCTGTAGAGACACTTGTGTTTTCAACTCTTACATGCAATGGAAAGTTGCTAATGTTTTGTATTTTTCATCATTGCTCATTATACTAAAGTTCATGCACTCATGAGAAAATTCTTCCCTAGCAGCTCTTTGTTTTTCCTCTGGCTCTTTCTTTGGTCTCTTTTCTTTTCATAAAGGCTCTTTGGCAAGTAATCAGACTTTGCCATAGTGCCTGCCTTCAGGGTTTTTTTTTTTTTTTGTTAGCTGAAGAACCACAATAGTTTTCTAGAAAATAATTTTTTTTTTTTAATTAAAAATCGGCTTATGTAATGGTCATTTTAATATGATTCAGAGATCTGTATACTGGGCCTGATCAATCCTTGACTGTAATATGTACATACAGGCTACCTGGGGGGGCAAAAAGGGCCCACGAATTAACTCTGGCATTGACTGAGGAGGAGGATTCTCGTAACAATATTCCTTGGTGACTTGTTAAAATACAATTTCTGGTACTCTGGTATGCTGAAGCATACATATTCCCACCCTACAAAGATATTTCCCTTTTTTTCTCCACTGTTCAGCCTTGTCTGCGTAGTTAAGCAATCCTCGGCCTCTCAGCTGAAGTTTCTAAGATCAAGAGCACTAGGCAACACTGAATTATCCTGGAAATGACAAGTAGCAGCCTTCATCCCTTTGGTTTGGTAACCCCGACCTCTGTATCAGCAAGTTAGTTTTGTTTTACATCTGGTTTTGGGTGAAACTGTGAGCCGTGGGACTTTGAAACTTAACTAATCTGTTTGCAGCATTTAATCGCTGTTGTCTTGAACTCCCACGAGGAGGCAACTTTACGGAAGATGGTTTCTTCCATGGTCTCTGTATCCGTGATCTCAGTTCAGCACTTTCTCGTCTGTAATTTTCTTACATTGCGCACGTTGCCCTCCTGCCATCTTTCCAGCAGCTCCCCTTTCCCGCTGCACTGCTGTCAACCTCCTCTCCCCCGGCGGGCGGCGGCGGGGCCC
>NW_009207151.1:0-29434 GCF_000690835.1 Fulmarus glacialis | reverse complement strand
ACAAGTGATAAACTCTCCTTTTTTTCCTAGTCCCAGCAAGAGCTCCCCGTTCAGCGAGGCCAGCCGTCTTCCCCGCCTGTTCTTCTTACGGCACATGGGGACAGCCTGCTCTTGTGCCTTTAAGACTTCCTTCTTGAAGAACGTGGATGTTTTTGTCCTTCAGGACTGTCTCCCAAGGGACTCTCTCAACCAGTGATCCTGAGCAGGCCAAAGTCTGCCCTCTGGAAGTCCATGGTAGTGGTTTTGCTGCTCCCCCTCCTTACTTCACCAAGAATAGAGAATTCTAGCATTTCATGGTCGCTAAGCCCAAGACAGCCTCTGACCACCACATCTCCCACCAGTCCTTCTCTGTTTGTAAACAGCAGGTCAAGCAAGGCACCTCCCCTGGTAGGCTCACTTACCGGCTATGCCAGGAAGTTATCTTCCACACACTCCAGGAACCTCCTCGAAGAACCATTGCTCTTTTCCTGTCTGTACCCTCCAGCCGAATTTCAACCAGGATTAGTGAACATTTTGCCCTTCTATGTTGTACCACTGAAGGTGACAAAAATTTTGTAGAACTCCAACTAGTTACTTGGTTAGTCCCATTCATTTGCAAGTCTCCAGGAGAGCATGGGGTCTTGCAGGATTTAATAATTCTCATAATCAAGTTTTCCAGCTAAGGCTGTCATGACTATTTTCACACTCTGATTCTTGTGCCTCAGGTCACAAACATCTCCTCATGAGGTTAGATTAGTATCAAGAGAAAAGCATAAGAGAGACTTTGTGCTTATAAGATAGAATTTGTGTTTCTCATACATGGACACAGAGGGAAGAGTTTATTTAACTGGAACTACGAAGCTCTGTGGTTGAGAGATGTCCACCTTTCTGGTCACTAAAACATATATGAGCTGCCTTTGCAGGCAGTGGAAAAGGTATGCACAGGTGTGTAGTAATTAAGAGGTTACTCTTCTGTGCCTTTGAGTTTCAAGGATTAAGAAACAGGCTCAAACACTTTTTGAAGTTTCATCTTTCATTGAATCCCTTAATCCCTCCAAGCTTGGCACCATTTCTCACACATTTGTTTATATTTTAATCTAAAGTTTCTCACTTGAGAACTACATTGACCTTTTGTTTAAACCTGAGGCTGTGAGTGATGATGCAGCTGGGAGTTTTGTTACAGCTTTTCCAGCCGCTTCTCATGATTTGTGGGGGGCAAGGGGTGAGCAGAGAGGATGCATAAGAACACTGCATGAGGTTGATCACACCCATAGTAGCTGATTCTAGTTTTGCAGGTTTGTCACTGGGCCCGAATGCTCAGGAACTAACTGACTAAAGCAGTCATAGAAAGCAAAGGATCTGATGCTGAAGGATCAATGCCTCAGCAAATGTCATCAGTCCATGTGGGTTAGATGACCCTTACATTTTAAACAGATACTAATTAGAACTGTTAATACAGGTAAGCATTTATATAGCACTAGCAAAGGGCGAGATCTCATGTTTCACCCATTTCACCAAAATCTTGGCTTTTTGGTTCACTACAGAACCAGAAGGAAGAAAACTGTCTTGCACAAACAGCAAGTGTGGTCAGGAGACAGAGCTCAAAACACATCAGTGAGCAATAGGCAAATGGTGCTCTCACGCCAGTGTAAGTTATGAGTTACTGGGGCCTTGCTCTACTCATCTTCTAGGGGAGAAGAAAAGCTGCACTCTCTTACCGCTCTCCGCCCAAAGTAGCACAGTGAAGTTGGTGGCTGGTTATGTGTCTCACTGTGTATTTGCTGGCAATGAGAGAAAGACCCGTGCCCACCCCACCAGCAGCTCCGATGCCTCAGCTGCAGCCGCACACCCAGAGGCTATGTGTGGCACAACACACTCTGGCAGTTCTCTGCCTGGGATGGGATCTCACTGCCGTGCTGCACCGTCAGCAAGGCTGTGTCTGTGCTCAGGCCTGTCTCTGGACTGGTCATCAGGAAGTACTAAGAGACAGGAGACCTTGCTGAGCTAGGGCTCCCTCTGGTTGCTTTGTCCAACTTCCAAATCTTTGTCCCAGGTCCTGTTTCCTTCCCTTCACCCAGCTTCTGATATTGCAGCTGGAAGCTCTAACTTCTTTTTGTCTTGTTTTTTCCTCCTTCATGCTTCCTCCCCTTCCTTTACTATTTTTGCTGGGAAAGGAGGTTCTTCCTCAACAAGAAGGAAAGGAAGGTGTGCAGCTCTGGTTTGAATTGCTGTGCTTGTAAACAATAGTGGAAGGTTAGGGCTTGACCCAGATGCGCTCTCTTAGAGTTGACTTCAGCAAAGACTCATACAAAACTAGACTGAAAGCATACTGCTGCTGTATTAATAGGACATTCCATTCTTGAAGATGTGTCTTAAGAATGAGGACGATCAACAGTGTTGATCAGAGAGGGCTTCAGCCAAGTCTGCCACAGGGTAAACTGCCTTTCAGTTCAGGGCACTGGATGGAGGATTTGACATTCAAATTCTCCCTCTGCCTAAAGACCTCACGTCCTTTATTGCTTATGAGACAGCCAAGCTGTAGGGTGATGTTCTTTTAATTAGCCTGATTAAGGGGATTTCACACTGCATGGGTTAATGCATTAAGCTGCATTGCTTTTACAGCCCTATGGCTGTAGGGCACTGACCTTAAATAAAGGGGACTTAAGCTTACAAAGCTACAGAATCTACAAGGTGTAAAGAAAGATATAGCTTTATTCAGACTTACCTAAAGCACCATTTTCATTAATGAAGCCCTTCTAGGCTCCTGTAAGTAGGAAAGAAAAATTGGCCTCAACCTGAAAATGATTAAATGTATTGTCCCATGACATAGACAGATTCGTTAAACCAAGAAACCTACTGTGTGTATGTAGGTCTTTAAATCAACCTTCCTTATTGTCCCACAGTTTTGAAACAGAAAAGTGAAAAAATTTTCAAGGGACACCAAATGATGAATAGTACCAAATGCATACAGATGATGGTTCCCAGGTCAGGATAAATTTGAGATGTCTTCAGATCCTTGCTCTTACTTGATTTTACTTGAGTTCCTTACTTTCAGGTAAGTCTAGACATCTCCTGTGTAGACTTCTACCTGAATATTGGCCATCTAGATTCTGAGAAAAATAGGCACTTTTATTTTGCTTTTTTTGTGGGCCTTGTTAATTAATAGATGAAAGGTATTTTTAAAGGGTGATAATTTTTATAGCACTAAATTGATCTCTCCTACAGTTTTCTAGCCCTTAAACTGTCTCAGATTGAGCAACACTATTGTTTCCTAACCTCTCTGAGCTTAGTCTGTAGGGGAATTCCCATCATACTTCAAGGGCCAAAGACACACCCTTGGTTTTTCTTCCCTTTAAAAAAAATAACAGAAGGTTATGTAAAGCATTTTGACCCTCATTTCTGTCAACATGAGAAAAATGTCTCACTCCACCTGACATTCCTTAGCAGGGATACATCCACATACTGTTGCTTGTTGGTGCAGCTGCCCACTCATAGTATCTAAAGTTGGGAGATGGGTAACGTAGTTAGAAGAAGAGTGGGGCTAAAAGCAGAACTGGTTAACTATCCTGGTGAACCGGATTGCAGCCTGAGACCAATGCCATTCTGCTTCTGTCAAGCAGAAGGCAGGAGAGAAAGCAACAAGTTCTCCCGTAACATAGTAAATCCCATTGCTTGAGTTAAAAAGTGCACAAAGCCTTTTCTGCACCAAAGTGAATCTAGCAAAGCAGCTTTTTCTATACAGAAGTCAAAACCATGCTGCTGGGCTGGCTGGAGAACCAGTGTTTCCTTTCTGCCCCATTTCAGCTACAAATGCAAGCAGCTGTTGGCAGATAAACTCAAAAAGCTCAAGTGCTGCCTACTCTTCACCACCAAGGCCCTAGTCAGGCTTTGTTTTTTCTCAGTATTTCTTTCTGCCACCAGTTTTAATTCTAATATTGAAAACATTCAACAATGGCTTCTCACAAAACTTTTTTAGAGCAGAAAAGGTACAGCATGTGAATCTTTAACATACAATGATCATCCCACATAATGCCAAGGAGCTTGTCAGTGCTTCCATCATTCTCCAACCCCACCCTGTCTGGTGGAGAGGATCTCTAGGATACAAGGGAATGATATGTCAGAAGAGATGTTGGGAAATGTGGTATGCTGCAGCCTTGTTTAAACATGTTACTAATTGTGTTATCACTTATGGACTCCTCTGTCTCTAGTCAGTAGCACTGTCTCTATGTGAGATTACACAGAAAAAAACCATGGAAAATCTGTACCTTTTCAGAAGACTGAGAAAACTTGTAGAAGTAGATGCTATAAAACCCAACAAAAGCCTGGATAACTAACTATTCATGCTACTGGTAAATGGTGAACACCAGGGTGCTATCAGAAACGTGATAGTCTAGGCTTGTCTACCTATGATCTGATCACATCTGGTTTGCAGTGCTGCAGAAGGTAGGCACACTGAATTACTGCCAGGATCACTAATCATCAGATCATTGCAGGAAGACATTGAGGCTTTTTAGACATGCAGGAACGTGAGAAACACCTAAAATTCTGGTTTCTCCATTGGTCAGATCCATTGGGTTTAGCTCCTTAGAGAGCTGTGCAAGGAATCTGTGCAAGTTACTCTCTTTTTGTACAGGACAGTTTCATTGGTGGCCCCAAGGTTCATGCCATCCTGGCCCACGATCCCACTTGCTGGAAAAGAGCCTGGGAGAAGCCCTGGTTCTTGCTCTGAATTGCCCTCCCCAGTGACTGCCATGGAACAAATTCACAGAGAGTCATGTCTGTGAATATCTGTGCCAGCTAAGGTGCCTGAGAAATCCAAAACAAAATCACATCACAGTAGCATCACAGTAATATTTCAGTCTACTAACAACATAGATTTTTGTAGCATTGTTACTTACCCTCACTGCAAATGTCAGGATGAGACTGCTGATGGTGACTCATGGGGTGCTGCACACTCAACAAGAGACCAATGGAATATTTAATGTATTTCATGCATGCCACTAAACCTGCAGATTCTTCTTTCTCATACAGTTCTTCAGAAGTATATCAGGATTTGTAGGGGACATTTTTGTAAAAGAGAAAAAGGGTTAATTAATTCAGTCAGTCCATCATTTGGTTAAGCAGGATGTCTTTTTCCAATAAATATTTTTCCAGATAGATCTCCCAGAAACTTCTGTTATTCTAGGGAAAGTGGCATGATTCTTGTTTAGAGGATCTACATGTGCAGGGATAAAGATGTGATACAGTATGTTCATCACATCCTCTGCTATGATAGGAGAGTTGACCTTGAGTTGTTTGGTGTTGGTCAGTTCTGAATGGCGGAAACAGAGCTTATCAGGTTTTCTGCTGCTGTGGCTAAAAGAAAAAACTAGATTAGCATATACAGTAAGTATTGTCCCTTGAAAAGAGTCCTGCAACTTATTCCAAGAAATCTCATCCATTGTGTATATTAGCTATAAATATGGACTTAATGCCTACCTTTCATTTTAGGGACGGGTTGTGGGGTGTTTTCCTAGTGTACTGTCTGTTATATTGTCACATAACCTTAATGCTGCCTGTGTTTGAAAAGGCTATTAGAACTTCCCCCTTTTGATAGACACTCAGATTAGTTTTGTTTAAGGATGAAAGAAAACATCAGGTCATTATGATCTCAGACATGCTGAGGAGAGCTTACTGATAAGTGCTTTTTCACTGATATTTGGTAGTTCACTGGTTCTTGGTGGTTTTAGTGACATTTTGTCTGGTGCTTTGAAAGGAAAACACTGGCTCTTTGCTACAGGCAATTCAGAGCTCACTGGGATGGGCTGCAGTGCCTGGGTAATGTATTGCCCAAGATGCACACAGTTTGATCATGCTACACAGAAGTCTGTTCATCGCATACTCCATTATGACAAGACAGTTGACCCTGGTTTTTTTGGTGTTGGTCAGTTCAGAGTGAGTGGAGGAAACAGAGTTAATCAAGTTTCTGCTCCTGTAGCTTGAAGAAGAACTAGATTAGTATTTACGGTATTATCACCACCACACTTTCCAGACCATATAAGTCAAAGTCTCTTTGGAGTCACTCCAATGATTGCGAAAGATAAAAAATAATAATGGGCCATAAACTGAGGAAATATCAGATGAACACAGTTTAATAGACTGTGAACAAAGTTCATTTTAACCAGTTGAAATCTGAGCTGTATTTGAATGAGAAACATCTCACTGTGGAAATCTTTAGTGTCCATTTGCACTCATCAGCAATACTTCTCCAATCAATCTGCAAAGCTCTGTGATTGGCACTTTTATTAAAAACTGTGGAAGATGTTGTCATGGGCTAATCCAATAATAACTTCTTCCTGCTACTCTCAAGAGCTCAGTCAATCTTATTTAAACCTGCAAGTTTTCATGAGCTGAGCACCAAGGCTCAGGCACTTCTGTGCAAGACAAAGTACACAGCATGGACTGGTGCTGCCTTGTGAATTTACAAGCGCAGAAGCATGTCTACAAGACTGCATCAAAAGAGCATTCTTTTTCTACTTCCTTGAGAAGTGAAAATTTTCTTTAAATATCTTCATTGAGTGGGAGAGAAAGGAGAGGAAATTTTTTTTTTTTTGTGACTCATTTCTTAGGGCTATACTTATCACATTGCGTTTACACAGCCTTTGAGATCCCTTCTATACAGTACAGTAACTGTTACTCCTTTTTTAAACAGTTATTGATGTTTACAAGGTTACCAAGAATTTCCTGTCTGGATGATCTCACAATCTGTATGCTATTTTATCAACGCAAAAGCCACGTTGCGGAAAATAAGACTGTTGCTTTGGACAAAGTGATAAGCTATTGCACAAACTCATTTGTTTGGCCTCACACAGAGTGGACTGGGTTTCTGAAAAGATCTGCTTGTAATGGAGCTGCCACAGCATATATGCATTTTCCTCATTGGTAGAAGCAAACTCCATCATTCTGCCATTTTGAAAGAAATGGGGAGAGAGAAAGATAGAAGAAAGGTAAGCAGAGAAGGAAATAAAAAAAGAAACAAGGGGGAGAAAGATAATTTAGTTAGTTAAAGAAGGGCAAGGAGAGCCCAGTGGGGAGAAGGAAGGAGGGGTCATCTAGGGCTAAGGCTTTGCCACATGGGACTCCACAGATGAAGCCTCAGTCGCATTTGTCAGACATCATCTTGTGTAACTGAAGTTAAGTCTCCTGGTACAACGTGCTGCTCTGAAATGGCTAGCTGGGACACTGCATCTGGGTGGCCCTCTACCAGCCTCATTAGCAGTGTGTCTTGACATGGCCTATATTGCACTGGGGCGACAAAATGTGGCCCCCCCTCTGAGTCACTTCTCCTTGTATTCACACCATGCAACATCATTACCTTACATGAGAGTCGCTTCTCCCTAGAGTCACGCTATGCAGCACCACTCGTGTGAGATGCACATTAGATCAACACAGTGAAGCTCATGAGGCACTCTGACACCACAGTAATGGAGCAAATAAATGCCTTCACTTGAAGCGAGAGCGTAAAAGAAAAGCAGAAGACTAAACCAAAGGGATCCTGCAAGCTTCTGCCTCTGTTATTTGTCTCTAATCGCTCCTCCCTCCCCCTACCCCCCCATCCCAAATGACAATTCTGGTTGAGAAATTTTTGAAGATAGGAAAATCTTAGCACAAAGCCCAGCTAAATCTATCAAAGATGAGGTATTTTCAGTATTAGAAATAGTATGTCTCAGGAGAATTGAGGTGCCTAAATTTTTAACTCTTGCTGTTTATGCAGGCATCCTCAAGAGACTACTAATTACCATGGACCTCTGGGACACAAAAATATTTTGATCTAGGCTGACCAAAGCTCTTCCTAATTTATATTAAAAAGAAGTAACATTTTATGTTAGATGTACTCATTTCATTCTCCAATTCATTCTCTCCACCTCTGGTGTCTCTGATCTGTTGCTTCTAATAATGCCAAGCATCCATGAACATTCAAATCACTTTACAGTCATTTCAGACCTAAAGGCAGCTGCATCTGGGCTAGAACCCAGCAGGTTTTTGTGGATCTCAGAAGCACTGTGCTCGGCCAGAGAGAGATGTTGCCTGACATCAGGTGAGCACTGTTCTTTAACACCTGCAGTTGTTTGCTGCATGACTTTAAGCCAGTCACTTTTCTGCATCCTGGTCTTTGCCAGATGCAAATAGTGAGAATGCCACTTCCTGGGCTTTGAGAGCTCTGAACAAAATGTGATAGTCCTTCTTAGATGCTAAGGTCGTGAAAGAAAGAGTGAGAGTCTCCTTAGTTCAATGCTTAAACATACCAGGTTTGCTTAAGGTGGTCCCAAGAGTCATGTTTATATAAATCAACGCTTTTTAGAGAAAGAGAAAAAAAACCCAATACAGGGTAAAGGTAAACTTTCCACACTTGAGAATGTTTCTCCGCCAATCCCTGTGCTATGTGATACTATATATTATCACTGTCATCAAAAGGGGTGTGTATAAGAACTTGAAAAACCAAACGAACCTGTCTGTAAGGTGTTCCTTATATCATAGTCCTGCAGGTGGCTTTATTTCCAAAGTGCCGGGCTGTGCTGCTGTTAAAGCCTCCTGCTCCCCCTTGCTCCCAAGACCTACTTCTGGACTTAGCTGCTTCATCAGGAGTAATCACCTACAAGTAAGCTCCATTTCTTTATTGAAGTCGTCGTTTTTAAAAGAGCTGTAGGCTGTCAAAGTGGTTTTGCTGTGATGATTTTATCAGGCACCCAACTGATGTACTGCCTGCCATTCTCATTTGTGCACCACCAGTTTTCTCAATGATAAACAATTAACTTTGGTTTAATGAATTAATGGCAGAGAGAAGCATGAGCCCCAATAAATACTTTTTAATAAATTAACAATCTAGGCCTATCTCACTAAATCAAAAGAGATTGTTAGTAATGTGACAGCTAATTAATAGCTTCAGCACTAGCTGAGGTACAACCAAGAGCTGTAAAGCTCTCCTGTTGTTTAAAAAACTGTCCTGTCTCTTCCCCTTTCTATGTCCCCAAAGTTTATTTAAGCAGATATGTTTGTGTACATAAGCAGCACCAGCTGATGGTGAAATACTATTTGATGTGACCCAAACCAATATCCTGTTTGCATAAAATATTTGAAAAGATATTATCTTTGCTAATGATATTAATAATTAGCATTCTTTTCTGGAACATCCATAGCTCTATATGGGAGCAGCAGTGTAAACTGCATATGCGTAAAACAGGATTTTTTCTTCCCAAATGGCTTTTACTGCCTGTCACAGCATGTGGTCAAGCCTGTTGGTAGAATTTGAAACTGGCAGCTTTGCCCCACACCTGCAAGTCCAGGTCTTGTCGTCAGCAGGGACTGAGGCTGCCTTTCCACTTCACAAAGTTAGTTTCCCAGCTTGGGGAAATAAGTTTTCCTCACAATAAACTACAAAATCAAGCATGTGCCTAGTTCTGAATTTTTCCAAATCCAATGGCTTTGGCTTTATTTCACACACGTCTTTGCTTGTAACAGTTCATCCATCTTCCCCGGTATCATTTTACTTTGAGCAAATCTACTTTCCACATTCAAAAAAAATCATCATGAAAATTCACAAGCAAGGCATTGAATTTACTAATCTGTCATTACTATTCAGATGGCAATGATGCAAATACAAATAACTTCTTACTTTTCCAGCTAAATCTTACCCTGATGGAGGAAGGATTATAATCTTGCAAGGTAACATATTCTTTTATCTAAGCCATGAGTATTTCCAAATGATTTTTTTTTTTTTCTCTAAAAGCACTAGCCTAAACAAGGTCAACAGAGAAATTTTTTGTTCTCTGAAGAGAATGTGAGCTCACCTTCCTCTCATGTTTTTTCATTTGCATTTCTAGTAAGAAGTAATTCTTATATTTGTGAAATTTGTCAGATAGAAATTATTTTCTGCTGACAGACAGTAGAAATAAACTGTGAAATTCTGTCCTTGATGAATTTGATGGGGAAATTCTCTCTGTCTTGAGTAGGACTGGGATTTCATTCCAGACATTTACCTGTGTGAAATCTTACACATAGGGAGGCAGGTATACAGAGTGGGGGAGATACTTTGAACAGGTTATCTTCACAATCATTCTTAAAACATGTGTCTCCAATGATCTGTGGAGATATTCTATTCTCTCCAAAATGGCAATTGGCTTTCAGCCGTTTATTTCTGCCCACTGAGTTGGCACCAGGGTATACTCGCAGTGGACTGCTCATTACGCTGGGGGATGACTGTTACAGGAACAGGAGTATGCTGGCTGAGGAGGGGATGGTTGGGAAGATGATTGTCACCACACATGTCCTGGAGGTCTCTACCTTTTTCAGAGGTGCTAACTGGGATCATCTACTACACAGATGTAGGTACATCTCTGGCAATGTCCTGTCATAGAAGTGGGTTGTCAGTGACTTGTAGCTCTCCCTGTTCTTCTGTGACTTTCTATGCAATTCTTCTGCATGTCTTTGTTCTGCCACCCCTTGGTGATTAATGAGTAGTGAAATTCTTCTGTTGCAAAAAATTCACTTTGATTTCAAGAGGGCCAAAATTGTTTTTCCTTTGTGGTAAACAATTATTTTCTTTTGCATAGATAGTAAGCATGAGTAGGTCTCTCGTGTTGTTTTTCAGAGATACTTAGGTTAATGCACTTGCATTGTACTAAAGAATGGTTGACCTCTTTCTACCTGGCCCTGTGAACTTCAGAATTCTGTGCACAGTAAGCCAGCATCATCTCATTGAATTATTGGAATTAAGCATTAAAGCAACTGCGGGGGGTGGGGGGCGGGGGGAAAGCCTTTTGTACTTATTTAGATTTGGATTACAGTCTGCAGCAATTCAGAACTGATAAAAATGCCATTGTTTGTAAATAGATGTGACATTGGGAACATTTCTCTGTGTGGGCCACTCAGTCAGAGGAATAAAAAAACCAGATTGGGACCATCACAAAATTTAATTCTGGTAATCGTCTTCTATCTGAGATGGGACTTGGTAGATTCATATGGATCACTTCATATGAATTCTGTAAAAGTCTATATTGCTCACTGAATATTCAGTGTTCATCCAAAAGCACAATTACAGACATATACATGTATGAGGTATTCTACACTAAATCCTTTGGCAGAAATGCATAGAGAAAAGACTTTCTGACCATAGTGACTAAAATGATTAATAGTTTATATTCTCATATATTCCGTTCATAATGGGATGATTAGGGGGAAATGTGATGTTCTTGAAATATTACCTTGCCCTATATATGAATTCCAGTATATCAAAGGATTTCAGGAGTTTCCCAAATATTTCCATGTTACATATCTCATCATTGTTTTACTTAGACTAAGATCAAAGTTTTCTTTCAATTCTGCAAGCTATCCATGAAACCTTCTGAGTCCTTCACATTTCCTCAGTATACACAGCTATTTGGCCAACTTTTGACTTTGTAATAATTTTAGACTACACATTGATCTTTAAGATCATATTATCCTACTAACCATCTCAGGTGTCTTTCTGCTAGAAATTACCCAAGCTGGAATTAGTTATGAAAGCCAGAAGCAGCTTAGGCCTGAAGAAAAGAGCCAAAACTTGCTTGAGCAGTTTTGTGTGAAGTCTGAAAGGCAAGAGTCACAATCAGGTCCATTTATGCATTCACAGCAGTTAGCCCACGGAACACTTCCAGTGTCTCCCAAACGAGAAAAACAGATATGAACTAGAACATAAAGAACCATTGGTTTAAATTCCACTTAATTCTTTCCTTCAAGTCTCCTAAACCATTACCATTTCTAATAAATTTCATGTGGGAGGTCTAGTGTCTCAGGCATCATGAGTCTTAATCACAAAGAACAGACAAATCCATGTGTGTGTACACATGTGATACATGTATAAGAGAAAGAGATGGGCAAAAATTCTCTTCTTCTGCACCTACTTTAGTTCATATAATGTTTTCCTCAGCCACTCGTTTCTTTCACCGAAATATCACCAGTTCTCAACTACTTTATTCTTCAGTCATCTCATTTTTGGTGCAAGAACCTTCTTCCCTGAAGAGTACAAGCAGTTTGCTGCAAAAATTCTCAGTTTCTAATCTCTTTTGAAAACACATTTTTTTCTCAGACTTCGTTAATCTCCTCACACTCTGGACTGGCTGGCATCTGTGGCAGTGTCTTACGGACAAAGTGAGTATCCTTATGGCCAGAACGATGTTTTCTCATATGTTTGTATGGGAACATGCTCAAAATTTTTTACCAATGATGTCATTGTTATAATCTTATGATGTTAATCTCGTCTACCTGTTTCTAATTATTTTATGGTTCATTCCTCACTCTTATTTTTGTATACATAAACTGCATTATCAAGTTCCTAGGGATGTATCGTTACAATCATTTTTACTGTAAATCTACCTATGGCATATTCATGAGCTGCATTATTCCTGAATTTCTCAGTTCCTTTCTTCACTGCAGTTTTCAGAAGATCATCATTAGCTTCAGATGAAGTTTAGGTGATGGTGGGCAATGGTACCTCATAGATCTATACATAAACAGCAAGGGAATAATGCCTGTAGTAATAATTTTGGTCCTTAATATTATCTTTTCATCTTCAACTAATGTATTAATGTCTTAAGGTGATGCTGGAGTCAGTAACTCAGAGCATGTTTCTGACAAACACCATGGTTTGTGATCCCCTGATGCCTTGGACAGCGTTATTTGGGACAACCAAAGATGACTATACCACCTGTGATCATCAGAAAGGTATGTAGATAGACTCAATAGAAAAAACCATACAATGTCAAAAACTCAAGGGTCATCTGAATTTAATTCATTCAAGACTAATAATGCAGCAAACAGGTATGGGTTCTGAACCTGCTGCTGAGCCTTCTACTATATGTATTTTATTTTCTAGTCTTACTGACCTTTTCAAGCGTATCACCTGCCATGCAAGCTAAAGGTGCACAGGAAGACTAGTAACAAGTAATGGCTTTAGTTCTGTTATGCATTGTTTTGAACTGATGTTTTCCCCTCAGTTGGAAAGGTGATACACTTAACGCAAGCAGGAACTTCCAAAGAACAGCATGGTTCATTAAGAGGGGGAGGTCAACTATGGCCTCAGATTCTTGAGGTCAAACAAACTCCTTTTGTTTACCCCATCTGCTTGAAATCCAGCATTTGTC
Source organism: Fulmarus glacialis (assembly GCF_000690835.1). Classification (NCBI taxonomy): domain Eukaryota; kingdom Metazoa; phylum Chordata; class Aves; order Procellariiformes; family Procellariidae; genus Fulmarus; species Fulmarus glacialis. The sequence continues at coordinate 16,298 of NW_009207151.1, read as the reverse complement.
ACTGAAAACATTCCCACAATACAGAAATTCAGCTATATGATGGAAAAGTAATTTAATTCGGGAGATTTACAGTTCCTCAAATGCTCTGCAACTTTGTAATGAATATTAGTGACCAGATAAATACACACTAAGCTAGCAAAAACTAGGATTCTGAAAGCCACCAGAGAACTGCATGGCTGTAGAAATACATCTGTAACAACAGAAGAGTTCCCCACTGCAGAATTTGCCAACATGGCAATGTTAAGCATGCCATCCTCTAACTGTGCATATGGAAACCCTACGCTTTACCAGCCCACACAACTCATGTGGGGATCCCAGCTCTGTTTGAAGGAATTCATCCCAAATGTCCTGGTGTCAGGCCAGGTCCCTGTTCAGAAGATTAAGTAAGCGTACTTTTAGAAATCTTCTCCCTTCTAAACAATTGGTTTAAATTCCTAAACAGTCCTGATAATCTTTTCTGCACTTAGGCTGAATCATTCAACACATGCTGAAAAGAAAGGTAGCACAAGTCACTCATGTTACTAAGCCGAACTTTTGATGAGAATTGGGAAAAAATTATGTTTTCATGCAACATTTTTCTCTTCCAAAGCTGTTTTTGTCCTTTTATATGAGAACACTGCTAGTCTTATGGAAAAGACCTTTCCTGCCAAGGCACAGTTTGAGTAATAAAGTACAGAACTTTCTACATGGATTCTGATGGTGGCAATCCATGATAACTGAGGGCGTACTGTTTTGTTTCTATATTGCTAAATTTGACGTATGAGGTAGAATATAAATCTTCTTGCTGTATTTAAAGCCCTGCAGGAATTGAATTTTTATTTAAAAAAAAAAAAAATCATATTGTTTTAATATTAGTTTTCATTCCAACTTAGAACACAATTCTAAATTTCATTTGAAATCACAGAAATTGCAGAAAGTACTCTGTTTTAAAATTTCAACATGCATTTTTAAATATCTGATGTGAATCTAATTTAAAGTTAATTTTGGATCAGTCAGAACAATTCTTCTCCTTTTGCCTTGATTTTTATTATAGATCTGCCTGTTATTCAATCTTCTTCCACTTTTTTAAACAAAAAAAACCCCAAACACAAAACCCACAACACAGAAATTGAAATAATCCCAAGGGAACTTCTGATGTCAGCAGATCAGCATTTGCCAAAGGTAAAGCAGCCTGTCCGAGGCATTTTGACAATTTCTAGCTTTACTGCAGTCAGCTACTTGTTAACGTTATAAAGTCTGTGACTCCACAGCTGCGCAGCTCTGAATTCACCCAGGTAGTGGTGCAGCATATATACCCCAGCAATTCTGTTAAATTGAACTCCACTTGTAGCTAAGTGCAAAGCTCCCTCAGCTTTTAAGACACACAGCTTTGTGCAACAATCAGGTCAGACTGCCTCTTGCTAAGCAAAGCTGAGCTGAGGAAAGAATTAGCCAGGATAGGAGCTATGTTTCTTCCTCCACATGTTTTCTATTGCTCAATTTTTGATGCTTTTAGGCTTTCCAGGAGTCCTTCATGGTTACAATAATTCCTCTTCCGAATCAAATTTAAACCAACCTGTGAGTTCTCTCATCGTTTCTTCCACCACAGCCAAGGAGTACATTTAACATGTCTAGCACACACAAATAAAACCACCAGTGCAGTGCCACCAGCATTGCGCAAGCAGCCCTTGAGAAGAAAAGTAAGTACTTTGCTCTGAAGCCAGAGAAGAATGTAGGTCAGCATAATAACATTCAACCCACACTTTCTTCTGGTGACAATAATAGGCTTAAGGATTGTGATCCCTATGTCTTTTGAAAACCTGTTTTTTACTTGCTAGAAACAAAGTGGAAGCTCAAGGTTAAACAGATGAAAAACAGATGGCAAGACTGCCTAGAAAGAAACAGATGAAGACAACTGATTTACAGGCTATCGCTGGGCTCAGCTTCTGTGCTAGAAAGAGCATTAGCATTTTTATGTGCAAGCCTTAAGTAAGTTTCTAAAATATTTTCTCCAAAACTGCGAAATTATTCCAGCAAACCCGAGCAGAAGCAGGACCCTGGCTTAGAGGGAGTTTAGTGTGGGACAGTGCAGCCATGCCCATGTTCCTATGAGAAGAACTAAAAGGTTAATTTGCTTTTACGGTTCCCATGTTGGTCATTATAATGTTTTTATTTTCTGGCACCTAGTATATATCAGGATTTATATCTGGGGGGCATCTTTCTTTTTATATATAAAGTGGAGGAAGTTAAAATCTGTGACACTAAAAATATTGTGTCATTTTCATTTCTTCTCTTTGTTTTCCAGGTGAAAAAGGGAAAATAATACATAAAATACATGGAAATTTTATCTCCAAAAATTAAAATATTATACCTAAATGAAATATTTCTTTTCCAACGGACAAAAAGGAGGGCCAAATTATATAGGAATTATCTGCTTGCCCTATATTAAAACTGGGCTACATATAAACAGACCATCCAGTTTTGTTATGGTTGATAGCAGTATTTCCCCCCATTGTAAGCACACATACTGTATCAGCTTACCTACATATGCCATGCAGAAATCAGTGCATTCCAGGAAAATCTGGGCAGTTTTCAATTGGCCTGTGTTCCTGAACCTGCTTGAGACTTACTGCCTTCCACAGCTTTGTGTGTCACCACTGATAAAACCACATCTCCCACAAGGCAGGAGACTCATTTCAGCAGTGTCATGTTAGCTAGGGGACATGAATCAAGTCTATTGATTGAAACAACTCTGGTGCAGTCTGGGAAGATTATGTCAACAAATGCCATTCCCTGAGGGCTGGACACTGCCCAGCATAAAAGGGTTTAAATACCCAGGCTCAAGGAGAAGTACAATAAGATAGTCAATGCAGCTGAACAGGCAGTGGAAATCACTTTAAAGTGGCAGAAAGGGCAAGGTCTGAATTCTGGGTTTTCTTCTCCAGCCTCAGCTGCCCACCATCATCCTGCCAGGTATCCTCCTCCCCTGCCATCAGTCTGTAGTTTCAGGCACAGTTCTGGCATGTTCCTGCCACTGGGGGATCTACCTGCCCCCACCTTATCTTACTACATAGCTTTTGCCCTTATGTTTTTGTATGGTGGTATGAAATTCTACCTGCCCCTTTCTTTTTCTCTAAAAGAAATCCTGAAAGTCTTTCCTAGAGCCTTTGTCTTTGGCCAATCTTTTCTTTCACAGTGGCATAATACCTTGGTCACGTCTATCATTTAGAGGACGGGAAAGCTCCCTGAACGCTTAACTCTGGTATGAGAAATAAAAGGCAAGAGCACATGCAAAAGCAAGGTCTTGGTATCAGCACCTTTTAAATGCTCACCATATACAACAGTGCTTCAGAGGGCCCTAGAATATTAAAAAAAAAAAACAAACTGAGCCTTTCCAAAGCCAAAGCAAATAAGGAAACTAGACCAGATCAGTGCTGTTCCATGAAAGAAATATGCTGTGCCATTTGTATGGCAATATAAATACTGCCAGTGAAGCAGATATTTATCACAATCAAGTCAAAGTTTCAAGACCAATGGCCAAAATTCAAGATTATTCACTGTATCTGTGGAATGGCAGAATAAATAGTTCTGCTTTTCTTTCACGTTGCCTTAAGATAGAAAAAAATGAGCAATCCAACACTCTTGTACATAGAAAAACTAAGCCGTGACCTTGTCACTCGGCTGCGTATTGCACACAGGTACAGTGAAAGGGGTTGGCTTGCTGCAGCAGTTCACGGAGCAGCCTGTGAAACACAGGGATGGATTCATGCCCAGCCCCACAGGGAGGCCCCTCTGCCGGTAAATCTGTCTAGCTGAGGAGGTGGTGATATTCCAGTTTTCCTAAGGGGGGCTGGAGGCTATTGGCAGAGGATTAAAAAAAAAGTATGCTTGGTCCAGAAAGGGATCAATCCAGCCTTCTGCTTTTCTTGAGCAGCCTCTGAAGTTGGGATTCCTGTAAAGCTCAAGCCTAATTTTAAAGCTACTTTTTTTTTTTTCCTGGCAGAAGCCTTGTGAGCCTGGTGCTCCCAGCACTCCCATTCTTCCCCAAGGAAGCCTTCAGACTCTTACATAGCCGGTGTGTGCAGTCTGCAAGGCTCATAAAACTGATCCAATGTCAAGCTCATCTGATTTTCCTTTTAAATAAGGAGCTGAATAAAATCTGAGATTCAAATATCCTCAAGGTATGGGTCCCAAAAGTCAGACCCAGAGCTTCTGCCCACCTCTTGGCTTTGCTAGGATGTCACATAGCATCTCAGGGTTTAAGACACAGCATTCAGTATTACATTAATTCTGTATGTGCATACATATGAAGATATTTATAGCATGGGAATGATTGATGAAAGCAACCACAAATTCCTCTGTAAAATGTTAGGACTTATAATTAGAAGTATTAATTACTTTACAGAAGCCACGTAGGATGCAAAATCCGTATTTCAGTTATTCTGTTACAATTTCGAACCCTTTGAATTAATTTTACTATGGAACCTTATCCAGGCTATTTGCATTATTTTGCATTCTGAACTGGCTGTCTAAACAAACAATAGATACAATTCACTTGGCTTGCAGTGCTATCACAACCTATTTTAAATTACAATTTCATACAAGCAATGCCTAAAATCAGATGTTCAGGATTCATTTGAAAATGAAATAATAAATAATGGATGACTGGGCTAAGAAACTATGAAATATAAATCAAGTGTAAGATATTGTGAGATGTGAAAATAAACTAAACCTTTTCTGATTTCTTTACAGTACTCTTATTCACATTGCTTTTCTATTGCTATTTATTGTTCTATAACAGCGCCACTCCAGTAATATAATAAAAATTACAGATAATATATTCAAAATCAATTTAGAATCCTTAAAGCTCCTAAAGCAATATTCTCTCAAGGCTGGGATTCCTGTAACTGCTTAAGAATTTACCTGAGAGAAATTACTAGTCATCCTTAAAAGAAGCATATTGAGTAACGAATGAATGAAAATAATGATTCCAAGATCCAGACTTGAATTCTGTTTTCGCTAAGCATTATCTGAACAGATACAGAAAGGACATATTCTTGTCATTGCCTATAATTCTTCCAATCACCAAAAAAAGGTAGCTGCCTGTGCACAGACAGACAACAGAAGAAGACTGCAAGATTAGAGCTTCACATGCGTGTAGCAGTCTAGCTCACAGAAAGAAAAAGCAGAGCTTTTTAAAGAGTGTGCCCTATAATCCCAATGAGCCTCAATAATAGGAGCCTGTGTTTCGATTCTAGAGGAAAAGTGTTTGAGTCACAGATTATGCTTGTTACCTGCAGCATATATGTTTATCATACCAGGCCTAGATTTAACATCAGTAATAGTTAAAATATGTTTTTCTAGAAAAAATGTTAAATGTTTATTGCAAATATATACATATTTCTACACATTTTCCTGGTAACTGAATTGCTGAGGAGAGAAGCCTGTTAAAAAATTGGGCATTTAATTGGCAAAGTAGTTTCAGGTTACAATTGCCTGGCAGGTTTACTTAGAAGAACTTTCATGCTTCTTTTTATCTGCCAGAAATGTTTCTCCAGTGATAAGTGTATTAAGAGTAGTACATTTTTCAGTTTCTAATCTAACAAATAAATAGTCCCTACGACAACATTAACAACAATATTTTAGATGAAAGGAGTGAAAGAACTTGCTGGACTTATAAGAAAAATAATAATAAATTAATGGTATTTACCCATCTGCCACAGAGTGTAACTAGGTGTCTTTGAATGAGAGTACTTCCACATCTAAGACCCAAGGTTATTTTAGTCTAGGAATGCATCACTCCTTTTTATCGCAGAGTGCTAAGTTCTCACAAAGTCTGTACTCAGACCTTTTTTAATTTTTTTTAATTGCCATTTTAAAAGGCTCTTTTTTTTTTTTACATCTAAGCGCTTTCTCTTGAAATGTCTCACACAATTAATATGAATATTTGAAACACAAAAGGCTGTGACAATAGCAGACAGAAAAATGCAAAAGACAGGACTTGATGTGTTCTAGAGGAATAAGGAAGGAAGACTGCAGTCATAACAGAAGAAGGAAGAGGGATTAGTTTTGCTTGAAATATGCTTATTAAAATGAAGTGCACCATGAGTTTTGCATTGCAATGTTCCTCTTTCTTGTCAAATATGTTGCAGGGTCTTATTCTTTCTGGACATCCATCCACCCAGAATATTGGAGTAAGCACAACGTCTGTGAATGGTTGCAGTTTTGCTGTGACCAGTACAAACTAGATGCCAACTGCATTTCCTTTTCCCACTTTAATATCAATGGCTTACAGCTGTGCAACATGACCCAGGAAGAGTTCCTAGATGCTGCAGGCATTTGTGGTGAATACTTGTATTTCATCTTACAGAATATCAGGATGCACGGTTAGTGTTCCAGAAATCAAACACAAAACAAAAAGCATGGCATGTTTTGGTGTGAATTTCACGCTAACAGAAAATGTGGGATCCACAGCCTTGAGTGCTAAAGAAAGGCAAAATACAGAAGCTGCTTAGATACTCGTTGAGGAGCACACAGAAATATGGCAGGCAGAAGACAAGCTCAATGTGACTTTGGGCCTCACAATCACATGTAAACCAGACTTGTCTCTGTGAGCCAGTCAAATCTCCAAATAGAACCCAGCACTGCTCTCTCCTTGGCCTTTCTACTGAAACTGGTCAACCTGCATAATCTGAGGGAGGTTTACATCCTGACTGGATATAGAAAGAGATAATACATTGTTATTCCTGTAACTCAAAGTAGTGAAAGTTGCTCTGCTTCTTAAAAACTAAGCAAGAAGTTTTGTTTGATGGGGTTATTATCAGTGCAGTATGCACTGATAATCCACCTCATTAGTAGTAGGCTTAATGATGCTTTTGAATTGAAACAATTTTTATTTACTAATTTCAACCTTGTCTTGGAAGATTTATTACTCCTTAAATGAATTTAGGTTCAAAAACTAAGTTATTGACAGTTTTGTCTAAGTGAAATAGAAGCGAAATCTCTGCTGCAGATACCTTTTCTCTATATTTACTACTTCCCAAAGATTAATTAGCATGTACGCCAAGCTAGGGTAATTCTACGAGGGTTCATTGTGATCATATGAGCAAAAGAGTTTCCACTAAGCAGGGAAATTCAGAAGGTCATTTTCCTGTGCCCTAGCAATGAGAAACTGAGGAGCATTTTATCTGCTTGGAGCCCTCAACGGCTCAAGCCTTCTCCGGCTTAGGGGAGTATTTGACCAAACTGGAACCATAGGGCTGCTGGAAAAGGAGGAAAGGCTTAGGCGTGCAGGTCCTGGAGTGCCCCGTGGCAGCTGACACTGCCAGCGGTTCCCGATGGTGAGCAGCTGCCCGGTCATAACATGCTGGAGCTTAGCCATCCTTCTCTGGTCCCCTACCTACCTCTCAGCTGCCCAGCAGGGAGAGTGGCTGGCAAGGCACAGGGACCAGAAAGGGAGAAGGCAGTAGTGGAGGGTAACCTGGGTACACTGCAAATATGGGGGGGACAGGCTGAAGCTGAAAGGAAAAGGAGCACTGAAAGACTGGGAAGACCAGAGACAAGGCAGAGCATAGGAAAATATGTGGATAAGCCTTATCAAAATGAAGTAGGGTTGTGCAGTGACTGAGACTGTTGTCCATAGGATGGGTAAGACTGGGAGAGGTGACCAAGACTAGAGGCTGCAGGAAGATCAAAACAACCCTGTGTTTTAGGTTGGCATTGCTCTCCTGTGGCACTGACAGCCATCTCTGTCTTCCACCCAGTGTTCATGTATCATGTCAGACAGGCCATTCAGAAGGAGATTATTAAATGCAGGAGATAAGGATGTTATTAAGGGAATTAAAGAATACAGAGCTGGGAAGAAAAGCTCATTAAGAAAATTAACTTTTTATAGTCAGCGCAGAGATTGAACACTTGACAGTAAATTAAATACAACAGATCATGCATATTCACCTTTACATAAGGTCTGTGAGGAAAGGCAGTATGTGGTCCACTAATGCAAGACCTTGCCACAACATATGTAAGCAGTGGACCAAACTATGGCTGCACAAGCAGGCTTAATTCTAGCTTTTCCCAATTTTGCATGCCAGACTCATAACAGGTATTAAGTTCCTTGAATGCAGATTTGTATGTGCAATGCATTTATTTACATGTTGTGACTGTAATGACTCCTTTACAAAGGTGATACTGTCCTACTAATGTAGACAAGTTCCAGCCCTGTGAAGATCTGATTTCCAGCAGTAGAGATTTTTTTTACTTAGGGGAAGGAGGGAGGGAAGACTGCAGAAGTAGTTTTAAAGGGACAAGGGGCTGAACGATAAAGGACTAATCAAAGTGTAAAGAGAGAGAAAACGTGATATAGATGACAGCAAAAACCAAATGCAAAGGGACCAGAGAGAAAGGAAACTTAATACACATGAATCATGTGAATAGAGACATACAGAAACAATGCAAAGGATAAGAAAAAACCGCAAAAGTTAAAAAAAACCCCACAGACGTAGTCAGAGTAGTGGGAGGGACGAATCGTTTTAACAGCAGCAAAGTTGAAAAATTATTTCATGGTTTTATAGTCTGCATTTTCTACAGCTTCTATTCTGAGCTATATTCACAAGCAATGATGCAAAAGGCCAGGACTCGGCTTTAAATTTCAGTTCAGAAGTTATTCTTGTAAAGAAAAGAACTGAACATTGGCTGATGTTTTTCCCTTTTAGGCATTTCCTTTTTTACTGATGCAGAAGAAACAAAGCCATCCCTTAAGGACAGTAAGTAAACTTGTTTGTATGTAATAAGCTCCCTTCAATGGGAAACCTACTGTATTCAAAGATTAGCAGTATTTAGCAGTTCAAGAAATTTCTAAAAATGAAAAAAATCCAGACCATTTACTTCTTCTCTAATGCTTTTTCTGAAATACCTGCAGTATACAGAGAACTAAAGATTAGCAGAGATCCAAACATTCCTGAACTGGTATTTTGAAGGGAAGCAGGATCTCAGGAGCCTTTGTATATTCACTGAGTTTGCAAGTCAGGCACTGAGCAAAGAAAAGTTGTTCTTTTGCCATTCCAAAATGGCAGAAGCACGCCTTCATTTCCATGAGAATACTTCGAATTTTTGCGGGAGATGGTACAGCTGGTGGACTAATATACAGTAAGAAATACAGATACTGTTGATCCTAAACACAGCAAAGCTTGCTATTTATCTGCTGAGGAGGCAAATGGTAATGCTAGCAAAACATCAGGTGTCTGACTATGCCTAAGCACAATCAGAATATTCTGTAATCACTCAGTTCTGACCACAACCAGCTCTAATAGTCTAATAACTCTCAATCAGCTCTGGGGTATTAGTGCTTCTGGCTGGATTTACCTGCATTCTGCATTAGGATTTAGGCAATGTGGTATACTCCCTTGGTCAACCCCTTCAGCCAATAAAAGAATACTGAACAAACTCATTAACATGAAAACCTCCAGGGAAAAGAAGCAGTCAGGAAAAAATATATTCCAGAATACTGTCTTATCAATTCTAGCTGATGCTCTTTTGGGCCAGCAGCAGACTCCAAATATGCTGTGAAACCTTCATAACTGAAAGCATAAGCCCTTCAGATAGCCCTGCATGTACATAGACATCTTGCTTCTATCTTTTTGTGAATATTATGGTTTCATATGTAGCAAAATAAATTCTTGGAGGTCAGCTCTGAGAAACATAAACACAATGGGATATAAGAATATAAAACTGAGGCCCATCTTCACAAAAGTTCCCCTATTTTTGTTATTTTTAGCCCACTGCTATTTATCCAGTGAAATGGATATGTTGGTCTTCAGTTTATAATCACTCTCACAGGATTCCACTGATCACCCTTCTCACTAGGTGTGTAACAAGCAGATATAATTTTTTTTTTAATCACTAGAGTGGTGAAACACTGGAACAGGTGCCCAGAGAGGCTGTAGATGCCCCAACCCTGGAAACATTCAAGGTCAGGTTGGATGGGCTCTGAGCAACCTCATCTAGTTGAAGATGTCCCTGCTTATTGCAGAGGGCTGGACTAGATGACCTCTAAAGGTCCCTTCCAACCCAAAGTATTCTATGATTCTATGATTGCATACAAGCATTGTTAGCAGACTTGGATAATCCTCCCAGTTGCAGTCATTCATTATCCTCTTCTAATTGCTCTCTGCACCATTACAATATTGAGACAGACGCTATTGGTCACGTGTGCAAGCATGTGGTCTGCTGAGGCATTTTTGAATTTTTAGAAGCACTGCACAGCACTAAACCAAGAAATATTCAGGCTGCGCATTACGGAGGGGTACATTTCATCCATGCACACCATGCCAAATTCCACATGGCTACAGAATCCAAGTATTTTGAACAGAGCATTGACAAAAATTTCATGTTTTGTTGTTCTGCAGTCCATACAGTTGCATGTTAATTATTCACTTGGGTTTACCTTTGTGCTAGAGCTTTATTAAAGAGATAAAGTTAGTGGCTCACAGTCCCACTTTGACTTAATGTTGCATGGCATTTGAATAGGTGACCTTTTGACCAAGTTGCCACCAGAATCAGGAGTTCCTTCTTCACTTCTCACGTTATTCTGCAGTTCGGTCCCAGCCCGTGAGAAGGCATGCATGAGGGCAGGTAGCATCAACGGCCAAGAATGTCACAGTCATGGTAGAACAAGTAAGTACATATCAGAAACTCGAAACTCGAGTTAAGATTACACAGGCTATGTTGCTTTAATTCTTCAGCTCCATGTGGTTATCAAAAGAAACTTTAATGACACCACAAATAAATAAAATTTCACTGAGGTTTGGCTTTTAAGTACTGCCAGCACTCAACGATTATATTATGAGACTTGAGGTACTTGGCATTTTTCTTAAAGCCACATTTCCTTTTCTGTTTACCTTTTTAAAGTGCTTCTAGCTAGCTTAGTGGCAGAGTTACTAGAAAAACATAAGCTGAAAATAACCTAAAGGCTCTAAATGCAGAAAAACAAACAATAAACCTCAGATATTTTTATAATTGTCATTATTCTTATGTTGCTCTCAGGACTTTGGGGGGGTCTGACTCACAATTTTTAAATGCTTTTGGTCAGTGTTGGGACTGAACATTCATTTAACCCCCAGCACCTTGATTATCTAGTAACTAATCTGAAGTTAAGGCAACTGCTGTATATGACTGGCTCTTATAGTAGAGTCTCATTATTTATAGTACATCTGATGCTCAAACTTTTGAACTGAATTGAAGTAACAGAGAAGAGTCTAGCAATGCTGGGAAATAGGCTTTGCAACTCCTCATACTATTGTCTCATTTTCAGGGGAGCCAATGTTTTTTACAATCTTTCACTTAAAACACTTTAAATGAACTTGAAAATTGCTTTTAAAACATCAAGTTAAATACTATGTTGAAGTAATCGATGATCAGTGGAACAGAAGCTATGAATGACATAAACTTTACAAGACAGTAAAATTCACTAGTTTCTGGAGTAAAATACAGATTCTAGCATCATAGGTGTTTGCATGACCCTGATTTCTTTTTTTTCTGGAGCAAGTAATTTGAAGTCAGTGAGAGAGAAGCACTGCACTAAAATTTTGAAAGTTAAATTGAGATAAGTGCAGTTGGTTTGCGAGACTGACAACCCAATAACAAAATGTACTATAAATATAATTCTGCCTTAGTACTTTGGCATGAGTGATAAATCATCCACTAAATAGCTGTCTTCTTCCTGTTCAAGACCTGCAGAATTCTCATTTGTGGGAATTTGTAAGAGATCTGCTCCTTTCCCCTGACAAAAATGGTGGCATCCTGGAATGGGAAGACAGGGGACAAGGCATTTTTCGGGTTGTTAAATCAGAAGCTCTGGCAAAGATGTGGGGACAAAGGAAGAAAAATGACAGAATGACATATGAAAAATTGAGCAGAGCTCTCCGGTGAGTTAACAGGCAGCAAGGCCCCTCATTTCAGTTGACTTCTACCTCAGCATCCATTTTTCATAACTATCCTGAAAACTCAGGAGTGTGGGGAGAGTGGGTAGGTGGCGGGGTGTCTGGTTTTTTTCTTCATGTTTTTCTATAGGTCATGGGATAGCAACCAGTTTCCTTTGTTTCTAAACAATATCATAGCGCTAAATGTAAAGCGGTACAGAGTTGTAACTCTACTGATGACAACAAAGCTAACACACTTTGCTTCAGTTGAGAATTTTAGACTATGTTTGCCAAATGGCCCCCACAAAATGACAGTTTTTGCTGTAGCAGTGACACTAGTGGTTTCTTCTGAACTGTAGTAATCTTAGGGAAAAAATATAACCAGCCAAAGAACATTTCTTTATAATTCTTGTATCTTTCAAACAGTGGAAAGGATACTCAAAGGCACGTGGGAAAGTGTAAAGCTCTTTAAAGTCACAGGAGCAACTTAACAGAAAGAAAGGAGCTCTCTGTAAAAAAAACGATTCTTGTGGCATGAAGTCCATGTAAAGACCTCTTTTAATGTGACTTCTACTACTACTTTCTCCATTGTTTTTTTTAATTTTTCCCTCTGCAGTTACTATTATAAAACTGGCATTTTGGAACGAGTGGACAGAAGGCTGGTGTACAAGTTTGGAAAGAATGCCCATGGATGGCAGGAGAACAAGATATGAACTGCCCCATGTTTCCTCCTCAGCATGAAACATACCACAGCCTGAATAATCCAGCTGCAATGGACACTTGAGGGAGAGTTTTTCCGCTCCTTCTGTCCCCTCTGCCAGTCTGGACTAATTCAGTGTAGTCTGCTTCAAGAGACAGACTAGAGCAACAAAAACAGCACTTGAATTTTGGAGTTGTCTTCCCCTTTGTGCTGCTCAAGAGATTAAGATTAATTTTGATATTTAAAACCTCCCTGTCTCTCTCTGTCTCAGCCAGTATGTCCACTGAAAAGCATTAAATTCCTGCCCTTTTCACTGCCTTTTAAAAGAGATTGTTAAGGGACGTTTCCCAGTTAGGTTTCTACACTCCAGAATAACACAGAAAAGTCTCCTTCATTTCATAAGAAAATCACTTTTCTGATCCATTCTACTCTAAACCATTGCATTTCTCAGATATACTAGAAATCAGTATGTTGTCCAAAATGAACAGTTCAGTCCTCTCTATTTTTCTGGATTTAATATGTTCAGTCAACATAGTTAACAAAGAAATAAAACTCTATTCTCAATTATTTATCAAGCAGCTACCTCCTTTGGCTACTAACTCCATCTATGCAAATATATTAATCCATATATTCTTGACGTATTTGGCTTTTTGAACCTAAAAAGAGTTCACTGCAATTATTTATCACTGTTCCTTGTGCTATACTGGTGAGTTGAAATTGATCACACGATATCAATCCTGTTATTTGGCAGAATGTATATAATTTTTATTATAAAGAATTTTGAAGGAAAATATTCACTCTGTGAAATCCAAGTTCACTTTCTACAAATTCTCATGCATGTAAGTTTGAATTTTCTTTCTATTAACCTTCATTATGTGAATTCAATTCAATTTTGCATTTGGAAGAAGAAGTTCTGGAAAGGGTACAATCATTTGCTGAAGTATATTAATTTTGAAATGCAAATTACTATTTGTAGAGAGGTTTCTATAGAGCTTTTGCCCACACCTGTACAAACATAGGTTTAATTCTTCAAAGCAGCCCATGACATACAGTTGTACATATACCAACAAAAACTAATGTGTATTAAGTGCCCTCAGCTGCTCCATACAACAACTTCACAATAAGTAAACTCGTTAGAATGAAAGGTGGTATATGAAAATTCAATTGCGGTTTTTGAAAGCATCATAGCTGTTTGGTAGCTTTACTGACACTGTTTTTTCCACATAATGAATTTAAGAAACAATTGTAAATCCATCAACCATTTTAGGCCTACTGCAAGTGGCATTCAGGGAGTTTTGATGGGGCTCTGGTCTTGCTTTCCAATGGATGGCTCTGCAGCATGTTATTCCACATAACCTCAGTTCACTGTTGAGTTTCTTTGCTCCTTAGCCCTAAAAGTCTCATTCTTGCAACTCAGAAAACTATGGCAGTGTCTGCAATAGCAATTGCATTTTACAGAAAACATTTGCTTTAAGAACCGGGATTATCAAATTAAGTGCTGCTGCTGCAATACCATTTTAGGTTAGTACCATAATACACAGGGTTAGTGGCCAATGGCTGGGATATAAGATTGCTGTTACTGACTTTACAACCTGGATCATGTCCCAGCTTCATCTCTACCCACCAAACATTACACTATCACTGAGGTTTCTTCCAAAAATTATGCATATCTGTTTGGAGATCCTCCTCTTATTCCTGTTTTTCAACCATTTGTTTGTTTTTATGTGCATAACAACTACACACATTCTTCCTGAGAGATTATATCCTTGAGGATATGAATATGGTGTAAAGGGCTTACTGTGAAAAAATGCTCTAATTTTATTGCAGCTGCCTATTTCCCAATACTAGACAATGACTTTGCTAAAAGAAAAATTATAAGCCACAACCAAAACAAATGCACAAAACCCCACATAAAAATGTTTCTCAGTCTATGGCAAGACATTGAACTGAGGGATGAGCACTTTCAAAATATATTTTACTAACTAAAATGCACAGATGTGATACAAATATATTCTGTTCAGGCTGCCTGCACGAAAAATTGCAGGAATTACCTTGTGTGTTCTAGTCTGATGCTGCTCAGCCATCATCATGGATAAAATCTAGCCAGGTGGCCCTCCTTTCGACCCATCCTCTGCCAAATCAAAGAAAGATCCATCAATCACAAGACCCTAATGCAGTTACGCAGATTTACTGTAAATATGTTTTTAAAATGTGAATGACTGCAAAAAAACTACTGGATCTGTATAGTTTCCCGCTAAGTGCAATTTGTTAACAAAGTGAATGAAATATTTCATACACAAGATACATGGCTTTTTTCCATTCATATTTTCCTAACCCATACCAGAGGTGCCCCGGACACCTCTGCACTTTTATAAACAGGTATCTATGAACCAAAGACATAAAAGTTTCAATAGCCCATCTTTTGCTGTTTTTCTTTTGCACATAATACCTTCATTTTAAAAAAAAAGCTGCACTAATGGATCATGTTATTCACAAGCCGTGTGGACTCTGAAGCATGTGTATGCATAGCCTCCTCATACAGCACACTGGGGTTAGCAGGTACCTCTGAGGAGGATGTAAGAGTGCACCAATGCCTACATTGCTGCTAGAGCACGTCAGGGCCAAGGGCTCCAGCGGCTCCCCAGGGCCTGGCAGCCACGGCCTGTCCCACTGCACCAACTGGGAGGAGGGCAGCACCAGCCCCGGGCACCGGCTACCTCCCCAGGGACATGGGCCTGTAGGTGCGGGTGAGAATCAGGCCCTGAGAGAGTAACCAGGGTCAGAATGCAGGGCTGTGGGCATAGGGACAGGCCAAGGCCAGCCTGGGCCATCACTAAGGGCTCTGGGCTGTGGGCAGGATGAGGGGAGGTCATAGGAAGGGACAGTCAGGCCTGGTGATACCTTCAAGCAAATGCACTAAACTGTTTCTTCAAAAACATGTTATAACTGGCTCTTGCTTCATGCCAAGAACAAAAGTACGGAAGACAGCCCCATGACAGATAACACCATGAAGAACAGTTTTCACTGGGATGAAATCTAATCCCCCATATCAATCTTCTCCCTGCATGGCCCAGTCGGGCAGCAGTAGCTCAAGACTAGTACAGCCCAGATGCCCCCCCATCACAGCTGCCACTGCGCAGAAACCCCTGCCTCACTGGTCCTCGCCTAAATGCCTTCACTTGCTGAACACACTGGATTAACTCAGCACAAAGTTATCCCACGCATTATTAACTACTAGGCTGGGCACACAGCATAAAACAGTTTGGGAGGGCATGGTCTATTTGGGAGGGCAGTACAGTTTAGAAAGAAACTGAAAAAAATCTGAAGTAGTCTTAAAAAGGGTCAAGTGATGTAAATTGTTATGGTGTGGCAACTCTAATGGACCTAAAATAGTTTATTCCAACCAGGTCTGCATACGATTTCAGCCAGGAACAAAGGTTACCCAGCTGTTCCCCCCTGCTCATGAATATCATGTACAAACACCAAAGCAACTTAATACAGTCCTCCCACAGCAGATCTTGCTTTTATTCCTAAGACTGAAGTACCACAGAAAAATGTACAGCTTTATTTCTCATATGGTACCTCCCTATACCACTGAAGCATATACGCACAACAGATTAAAGAGCTTAAATGTCTCAAACTGTGGAAGCATCTCTGGGTACTTTGCACTGGTGCTGTTGTGCACTGGGGGTGTTGGGTGCTGG